>NC_136003.1:15108956-15321456 GCF_048128805.1 Centroberyx gerrardi | reverse complement strand
AGCAAGAGTTATGTATGCATGTATTTATGTATGTGTGTGTATGTGTGTGTGTGTGTGTGTGTGTGTGTGTGTGTTTGTGTGTGTGTGTGTGTGTGTGTGTGTGTGTGTGTGTGTGTCTCTCGCAGAACCAATCATCTAAGCGGTCGACAGTATATACACATCATCTATTATGTCATTGCACAACTCATGGTATATGTATGCTGTCTTTCTGTCGCTGTCATTCCAGTTGCTTCCTTTTTGCATAAATAAATATTAAAACAATTTGCCAGGATCAGGCTGTCTCTCTCCTGTTACTAGTTCCTATATATTGGTATATTGGCATGCTAGGGATTCCCCATATAGTTCAGGCTGTCACAAACACACTCAATTTACTTTTTAAAGAATGGTTCACTCTATTCCATTCAATATTTTAATACTCGCTAATCTATTCACTAATTTGAATAATTATTATATATTGGAATATATAAATATTTGCTAACCTCCCTGAACTTACAGCACTTACATCTCAGGTATATTAATTGGAAAACTGTGACTGACCTGATTTGCATAAGTGGTCTTTATAAATCCAGCTCTAAACTGGAGCTGCGCCCATTAAGATTTAGTACATAGAAGTAATTTGGCCGCCTCTTAATAAATATGGCTCTAAATGAGTTGTTATATAACAATATTGAGATGTGAGTGAATTTTATTCACTAGCCAGCAGTGATGGATCGATCGATCATCATCAAGTATTTTTCAGTCAGGACAGTTAACACATAAACTAAGAGATCAAGATGAAGGTCAAGATTTTCTTTATTGTCATTGTACAAGTACAATGAAATTGTGACCGCAGCTCCCTGAGTTTGATGCATAACAAACTAACAATAATCAACAAGTAAATAAAGTAAAATAAATAAATAAAAACTGAGTGCAAAAAAACACAGTGTGCAAAATGTATTGTCAACTTAAGAGTAGTTAAAAAACCTAAGAATAGTCAGTTAAAAACTTAAGAGCAGGCTGTATGTATTCCAGCTGATAGACTGTACAGAAACTACAGAGTGTATAAACTCATTGAAATGAAGGACTGAAGCCTGTTGCTTGGCTGTAACCACACAGAGCAAAGATAGTTACCACTGTATATTGAAACTTTGGGTTGTGAATGATAAAACAATCAAATTATGACTTATTGTACTTACTGGTAATGAGGTTCAATACTTTCACTTCAAAGAGAGATAATTAAAGGCTTGATATACTGTTTATAAAACATAATATTCAGCCCCACCACCTGCCAACCCTGTGAATCAAGGCTCCTCTACACGACAGATCCTAATTTAACCCCTGCCCCCATTACTGATGAGTGACCTGGATCATGTTTTCTTTTCCTTCAACCAACAGCAGGGGCCGTACAATATATTTGTAGGAATAAGGTATAGAGGTGAGATCCACTGTTGGGTCTTCCTCAAAGACTTCTGTAGTCATTGCGTGTCTCCTCGTCCCTTTTCCGTTTGTAAGCCATCACTCTTGTCCCCCTCTGTGTGCTCTTCCAGCTGGGGGCGTCTGGTTTGATTGGAGAGAGAAAACTGTCATCCATCTTTAGGAGCTTTGCATTTCTGTGGCTGCGCTCTTCCTTGGTCTCCAGGCTTTCATCCCGGCGGCGTTTGGTTTTGGTGGCTCGATCGCAGGCGGGTGGGACCCTGGCAGGCCGCTCATTGGGATGGACGTTACTGTCGCCACACCTCTCGTCTGAGGATGTGGCCTCAGCCCCGGGGGAGGGCAGGCTGTACGCACTCACGATGGCAGAGTGGACAGCCCCACAACCCTCCAGCGGTTTGTACAGTCTTTCGATAGCTGCCTGCTTTGAAGCCACTTGATGCTTTGGGGACCCTTCAGCAGTGCTGCTGATGTGTTCAGCTGACTGCAGAGGATCCTTTTCAAAAAGCCTGGCCCAAAGCCTGGTGTACATAAGATTGGGGCTGTTGTCTTCTTGGTTACCCTCGTTGCTTCTTGAGGGATCACATGCTACTTTGTTGCCAGAGCGTTCACGCAGCTTCAGGAGAAATCCAGTAGTCTGCTGGTTCCACGGAGGGCTGTGGCAGGCTGCGTGCTCCAGGTACTCTGTTTCCTCTGGAGTGAGCGGCTTATAAGCTGTTTGTCCTTTGTGCAAACAGAGGGAAGCAGCTAGGTTGTATTTCCAGATGTTCACAGCAGTGAAACCATCTATTGGGTCACAGAAAACACAGATACGGTAATTAGAAAAGAGGATGGAGATATATTTGAAATAAGGGGCACACTGAGACCAAGAAACATAAAATCTACTCGCACTGCTATGAGCTTGAGTCTAACTATTTGAGTTGCATTTAAGTATATCTTTCTCTCCCATCATTTTTGTTGCTCAGTGTGATATAATACTGAATACCATATCATCAATAGAAATACCATATCATTAAAAATACACTGAATTGTCGTAAGAGATGGCTGACATGCAACATAGGGCATAAGCTGGATTTGAACTAACTTGTTCAATAGATGATATGAACTTCAGCTTGCTGTGCCACCAAGTGCTTCAGAGCAGAAGTTTTTACATTACATCTAAATTCAGCTGGTGAGGATATTTAACATTTGGTACAGACAGCAGTTTAGCATTGTAGAGTGCACATCATCACTCCAGCTTCCTTAACACTCTACAAATGTGCTGCAAATAACCTTGTTTCATGCTCTTCCATTATGTAAAGTGTGTGTGTGAAACCAGGCCTACCTGGACTGTTCACCCTAAGTAGGTTGTGAAAGGGAATCATTCTTGTCACAAATTGTTAGAGTCCAAGTTTAGTTATAACTTGTTAAAAGTCAACACTAAAGCAATGTGTCAGTAACTCTTTGGAAGTCAGCAGTAAAGTGACAAGTGAAGTGAAGTGGATCATGAACAGAACTGTAAGAATTCCATTACAAAGGGACTGTTTATGACATCATGACAACATACCTGGGAATCTCTTTCAGCCTAATGCAATGCAGCAGCAATAATATTAATAATAATAATAATAATACTAATAATAATAATAATAATAATAATAATAATAATAATAAGAAGAAGAAGAAGAAGAAGAAGAAGAAGACAAAGGAGAAAAAGAACAATAGATACTTAACTAACAATCATTCACAACTTTCAGAAAGACTACCTAAGTCCGCCCTCCTCTCTCTAGTTTCATTCAAACTTCTCTCTATCCAATCTCAGTTAACCAATGCTTTCCCTCGCTTTCAGTGAACCAATCTGAGCAAGACATCACTTTCCCTCTCTCCTCGCAGAACCAATCATCTAAGCGGTCGACAGTATATACATGTCATCTACTATGTCATTGCACAACTCACGGTATGTGTATGCTGTCTTTCTGTCGCTGTCATTTGCAGTTGCTTCGCCCCGCCTCCAGCCCCGCCGCCACCAATGCCACGGCTCCAGAGGGATTCCCCAGGGGGATCCTCATTCGCTCATTCATCCAGACGTACTCCTAACCTCACCAATGGGAGGCGTTTCATCATGGAGCCTACGCCAAAGTTTTTGGTTTGCTTTTCAATAAAAAAATTTCATTGAACATTCAACTTGACCTGTGAGGAAATGACCTGGCAGGCTCGAGTCTCTCGTGCCGCAGCACGATGGAGATCAGCCTCTGAGTTGGCGGGCTGGCGCTACATATTATTGTTTTTAAACATGATTAAGTGTAGCGTTGTTTTTACGCTCCCCATTCTATAGTCAAGGGTGTGAGCAGAATCATATCTGGCTGACCTGTTGCATTGTTAGAGTCAATCCAGGCTATGACACAGCATGTTGTTCGTGTTAGTGTCTCGGCAGGGAGTGAAGTCATCGGGCTTTGCCCCCTAAGCCAATAAAGCCCTGTTAGAGGGCGAAGCCTGTGATCATAGAACTAGAGTTACCATACATAACTATCGTTTTGTGCTGTAAAGCAATACAGCAAGAGTTATGTATGTATGTATATATTTATGTGTGTGTGTGTGTGTGTGTGTGTGTAGGTGTGTATGTGTGTGTGTGTGTGTGTGTGTGTGTCTGTATGTATGTACAGTATGTATCTCTCTGTCTATCGAGATGTAGTAGCTGTAGATATGGATGCAACAGAGAGATGAGAGAGAGGTATTGTAGGGAAGAAAAGGAGGTAAGGCTGTCCTAGTTTCCCCCTACATTGAGCTTGTTCTATTTTTAGAAAGCAGAAAGATAAGGGGGGAAATAGAACCCCCTAGAGCCGACAGCAGCAGTTTTATGTTCTGGACAATTTACACTCTCCTTATGCTAGAATGACCTTTCTGCCTTCATCCTTCACTCATCCCCCTCAGCCCCCCTCCTATCCTCCTATCATCTGCTCCTCCTCTCTCCTCTCTCCTCTTGTCTTCCCTTCTCTCCTCTCCTCTTTTCTCCTGCCTTCTCATCCTTCTTCCTTCCCTTCCCCCTCTACTCATCTCTTCTCTCCTTTCCTTTATCCCGCTTTCCTCTCTTCTTATGTCTCACCTGTTCTCCTCTCCTCCTTTCTGTTATAGCACACATTGTCATATTGTCAGCCAGTTACACTTGTGCAAACACACACACACACACACACACACACACTTCGTGTTCGCCCTACACCCTCCTTCACTGGGTCTTAAATAATAAACAAGCAGGAGCTGCATTGCTCAAATTGCCGTATGTAAGATTTGTGGGAGAAAATCAAGCATGTGCGTCGGTGTGTTTTTGCACGTGTTTGCGTATATAACCACATTATAACACATAAAAGTGTCTTTTGTGTCGTTTGTCTGTTCCAACATGAAATGTCTTCACAGGCAGACTGTGACTGAAATCCAATCTAAATGTAAAAACTCTTCATTAATCATTCCTCACCCACTGCCAGCAATATCAATCAGACACACTCGTGCTGTGTGTTTGCCAGTGTACATGCATGTATGTGTGTGTATGTCCTTGCGTCTGTGCTGATATTCCATGCTGTTCTTGGTCATCTATAATGACTTATCTGCTAGATAAGATCTCTCTCTCTCTCTCTCTCTCTCTCTCTCTCTCTCTCGCTCTCTCTCTCTCTCTTTCTCTCTTTCTCTCTTTCTCTCTTTCTCTCTTCCCATCTGGCACATTTCTAGTCTAACCCAACACACAGACCAGCTGTGCCCTGGAGAGCTACTATTGACACTAAGTGTGTGTGTGTGTGTGTGTGTGTGTGTGTGGGCACGCATCTAGCATTGGTACATTGGGCATGATTTACCAGACCATCTGGCTGACTGCTTGTGGAGGTATTCATAGGGCAAGTGACACTCCACATGTGTGTTTGTGTGCGTGTGTGTGTGTGTGTGTGTGTGTGTGTGTGTGCGTGTGTATGTATTACTTCATTTATTTCTTGCTATCATCGCTGTCGGGTGAAAACCTCATTAAACCTCAACTTTTCAGGAGGAGAAAAGAGAAGACAAGAGAAGAAAAGATGAAAGAAGAAGAGAAGAGAAAGATGCATGTATGGGAAAAAACTGGAGGCCTATATGACATGAAAACTAATGATGGCAAATACAGGAGACATAATGAAATCTAAAGAAACAACATATTGAAATCTCTTTCACTCTCTCTGTTAATGTAATTATTGAAGACACGTGCTCCCTAGCCATACTGTTAGTGCCTGGAAACAGAGGAAAGAGGTTCAAGTCCGGCAGATGTGTCCCCAATCCCTCATAGCCAATAACAAGCCAGCCATACTTCACAGATAGACAGAATTAAAGCAGCTGATTGGGTGATGACTCTGCAGCTGAGGAGAAGAATTCTGGAGAGAGGCCTATACTGCAAGGTTGCCTGCCAAGTAAAGACAATATATCTTCAGTTCCTAGGAAAGGGAAAACGTTGCACAGTATAGCATTTTGCAAAAATCATAACTTAAGATTAATTAGCCTCTCAAAAGAATATTGAAGGATGTCTATACTTGAGTTTTACCTAGATATAGATCATTGATTAAAATGGACCATCCTATACCAAAAATGTAATTAAATACTCCCTACACTAAAATAAACAGTTGTGCATGAATGAAAATCCTGAAGAGGAATCAGTTCATAAACCACATTAAAGAGCTAAGCAACTGAGAAGAGTATGTTTGAGGGGAGTTCAAACTCTCCCCAGTGACCAGTTTTGTTAAATTATTATACTGCCACCCAGTGGACAAGATAACTAATTGCATAATAAGCAGAGCTGTAGTTTTGCTGCAGTGAGTACATCTCAATTAAATACAAAAGGTACAAAATGAATTAAGAAGGATCCAGTAGACCTGAGCTGATATTTGTTACCATATGTCATCAGTTTGTGATTGATTTATAGGCCAGTGGTATGTAATAAAAGTAATGATGTGTAGCATGATGTGCAATCACAGTAGCACAAATAAATCAGTTGGCAACAAAGCACTTTCACTATGCTGCACAAGCTATTTGGAGAAATACATTTTATGCTATTCTTGGAGCTGTAAAAAGATGTCCCTGTTAACTTCAATAGTGTGGGAGAAGGCAGAGAAGGAACCAGGGGGGCTAACTCTCTGTGTTTAGTGGTCCTATGAACTATGAACTGGAGTTTTGATTGACATGGGGGTGAGAAGATAATGACTGAATTTTCATTTTGGGGTGAACTCATGAACTCACATCATGAAGGTAAAAGCATTACAATATGTTGAGGTAGAAGTCCTTATAGAAGTAGGTCCAGGTGGTCCAGGTGGAGCAGAACGCTGCTGCGAAGACCTACTTCTATATAGATTTATCTTAATTATCGTAAAGCAACGGTGAAAGGCTTGGATGTGCATATCATTCTTTTTCCTATTGAGATAGAAGTCCTCCCATAAGCATTCAAGGTGAGCACTCCTCCAATGAAGATTGGGGAAACAGCTTAAGAGGGCTGTACCTGAGTCACTGAACAGCTGGAAAACGTAGCCAAGTACAAAGTAAAGGTGAGTAAAGGCAATTCTTGAGGTCACCACAGCTCTGGAAATGGAAAACACCTGGGAAACCATACCTGATAGGAGTGGAGCATTGTTGATGGACACACAATTTGCTTTAGGTGAGGATCTGAGGCTTCTTTCTTTGTTCTTCTTTGCAGCAGACTATCTCAGTGATGAGGGCAACCACCCACAACCATAACCACATCACTGACCAACATCACCTCCCCACTGAGACCTCAGCTCCACACAGACATTGAAGTGAATACACCACAGACGGTTGAGGACAAGATCTCTGACTATGCTCCGCATCTTGATGTGAATGGACCTTGATTGTGCAAGCTGCTCAGTCTTCACCAGAAGTTAATAGTTGTATCTCTGATGAGCACTGAGTTATATCTACAGGCAACCATCTCTGAAGTAGATGCATTTTACAGCACACTGAGGTCATAGAGCAGGCTCTTGTTGAGTGGAAGATCTCTCCACTGGACGAAGTGAAGGACCTCACTAAGGTCAACACGCTAAGGTCTTTCTTCTTCTCTTCCTCTTTGACCTGTGTTGTACCTGGAGAACATTCTAGTGGTGGTGGATGTTCCACCTCTGAGAAATAAAGGCAAGTATGGAGATACTTGGGGACTTATCTTAAGCCTACTTAGGGTTTTTAGGGTTTAGGATTTGTGTTGTCTCACTTCTTACGATGTGACAAAATGTATTTCCTTCATAAAACCAGTGAATGCCTCCAAATATCCACATTCTTTCAATCAACTTCATCCACAATGATTAACGTCTTTTGTCTTGTCAAGATTGAATGAGGAATTAAATGTTAAACGGGTGAATATGAGGTGTTTCAATGACCATTTATGGCTCTAATGCCTCTAATTATGGGAGTTGGCAGGATGTGGATGTTGCTCAAATATCCACTACCATTTGGTTTGAATATCACAAAATATACTGTTACTGAAATATAAATTAGGCTGGTGTACACTGGGTTTATTGTGACGGCCCCTGTCTGCTTGTGTGTGTGTTGTGTCAGTTACTGTGTCACATTATGAAAATGAATGTGAGCTTGTGTACATTGTATTTAAGGGGAAAACCTATGGAAAGTTTAATACACAAGTCCCCAGGTATTCAGATAGCAAAACTTGAATCCAGATTAGTAATTAGAGTGCACTCTGGAGTGCTAGTTTATGAACACACCCTCTTACTGTCTGTAAGCACACATATCTTTCCACCTCCTTTCCACACCCACATCAACTTATTCAAACTTCTCAATGAAACTGGAAATATCAAAACTAGCAATGGAAATGATGAGGCTTCCTTGTTGTTTTACACTGCACATGACTGAATTGAAGGTACATGTATCAAATACCCTAGATACCCTAGATAAGCTTCTACCCTAGATAAGCTTCTCACTATTTTTTTTTACCAGTGTAAGTTATATGGTCTAACTAATGATGGTCTTTATCAAAAAGCAATATGATCACTAAAAAGAGAGGTAGCTTTCCAATCCATTACACTGTTGACCTAGCTTCATGTGATGGGCGTACTTAAGTTGTCCCACAGAGTCACAGTGGTGGGGTTTCTCTCCTGTGTGCATGTACTGCTGTAAGAAGAGAAGTCTGAACTGTGAAGCTGTTGGGGCTTCTCTTTTTTTGTCTCCTTTATGAAAGAGTCGGTGTGACTTCAAGTTATTTCACTGGGTAAAGCTTTTGTTGCATAGGTTGCACTGGTGGAATTTGTCTCCGGAGTGGTATGGTCTGAGAGTTCTCACTCGAGTGAAGCACTCAGCGTACCGGTCACAGTGTTGGGGTTTCTCTTTTCTATGAAAGAGCTGGTGTGCTTTAACATTCTTCCCTGTAGCATCGTCCCAGACTGACCTCCATCTGCTGAGGAAGATGGTCCTGGACTTGCTAGGCCTAACGCCAGAGGAACTTCAACCCTGGATCTGAGGGATTGTCTATGAGGATGCCGCCCTCTCCTGCACACAGCAGTTCCACGATGCAGGCAGGTGGTGGCTGCAAGTGGAGATTTCCAACCCCAAGAGATCGTCGAGAAGGTGTTGTTGGAGCAGTTCTGTGTTGGCTGATGCTTTAAGCGTCAGACTTCTCCCCCTTAAAGCTGTTGTATGGCTGAAAACCTAAAGGTGTGTTGGACCTAAACAATGAATAAAGAAAGCTATGAGGATGGTCTAATCACCAGTAAGAATTAATTCAATATGTCCTGGGCCGGAAAGCTAAAGGGCTTGTATTGCTCCCCACTTCCACCTCTAAATTATTAAGTGGCAAGGGCCATTTCTGGTCTCACAGCGAGTGGGGCATGTTGGAGCGATCTGACAGGTGCGCTTCTCCATTACCATCTCAAACTTGGAGAAAGGTGGTCCCTGGTTCTCTGCCGACTACAGTGATTGAGAGAGGTGAGTTAGGACTGGAGGTTCCAAAATCGGCCAGTCCCGATTCCACACTAACCTCATACATCACCACACTGAAACTTGCTCTGAGATAGCAGTAGCTATCGTTTGCCTGAACACAAAGAAAACGTTGTTCAGATAATACAAGAGCCCCACAGTGACTGGTGTAGCCCCATCATACTTGGTCAAGATGGCACTATATAGTTCTGTGTGGACTACCACAAGGTGAATGTAGTGTCCAAATTCAGTGCCTACCCAATGCCCCTGGTCAATGGACTGCCGCTTTGGTTAGGCATCACTCACTTTCATTTTAAATTTTTACACTGGATTTGACCACGGGCTACTGACACATTCTATTGTTGTGAGTCCAGTGATACTGACCTTCTCCACGTAGGCCAGGGTGCTGTCCAGCCATCAACCGACTCCCCCTCCTCTATGTGAGTCAGTGACCGTTAACTGGTCCCCTAGCCTATGAATCACTTTGAAATGAAAAGACTCTAAGGTACCAATGACTCATTCGTGAGCATCTTTCATGCAGTGGAGCCACTGCAATAGTAAGGGCCGGGAACAGAGGGAAAGCCATGGTATACCCATGGCATTTCTATCCGTGATTTCCACTCCTCAAAGCAAGGCAGCTTAGATGTAAATGTAATGCATGATTGTGATTGTTTACCACCATTTAATATCGCACTGTTTCTCCAGTCTCATCCCCGTATAATGGTCTATTCAGTATTGAGTTCTCCTACTCACTGCCATTTGATGCACAATAATTCATGCCAAAACAACTACAGCAGAAGTCCTATAAATAACTATACATACAATAACATGTAATATGCTCTCAATTTTGATTACAACATTGAAATTTGGATGTTTTGTTGACTGGGACTACAAGACCCGAGTTGAGCACAGTAGTCCCTTTATTTCTATAAGCTGGGAGTTCAGTGGATTGCTTGCACATTTGTGATGCAGAATACCACTCTGTTTCCTTGGGCTTCCAGAGAAGAAACTATCTCCTGTATCTGATCTGTCAAAGACAGATCTACAGAGTGAAAACTTGCCATGAACTTTTATTTAAACAATGAAAAAAACGGATCTTCTCCACTAGGTCTGCCGATACTATCTGTGTGGCTTCTGCCCAGCTGAGCTACTCATAAAGTAGTAAAGTCAACAACTTGAGCATGCATTTGTTAGTTTTTTCAGGTCCTCATAAGAAAATCTATAATGAAAACCATAGGAAAATGTAAATTCTGATTATAGTGTGTGTGTGTGTGTGTGTGTGTGTGTGTGTGTGTGTGAGTATGCGTGAGTATGCGTGCGTGTGTTTATAGTTTTCCCCACTGTGTGCACACACCACTAGCCAAGATGAACCACCTGCATATAAAGTAGGTCACACTCTCTCTCATTCTCTCTCCCTCTTTTTCTCTTTCTTCTTCTCTTTCTCTGTCTCTGTCTTTCTCTATTTTAATTTCTTTCTCTCTCTCTCTCTCTCTCTCTCTCTCTCTCTCTCTCTCTCTCTCTTTCTCTTTCTTTCTCAATTGAATATCAACCAAGGCGTCAACCGAGAAGAGAGACTAATCCACCACAACCACAAATAAATTCAGATGCAAATATCTAAACCTGGCTCATTTACAAAATTTGGATGAAAAACTTTTGCTGTGTCATGTATCACATCTCAGAACTCACATCCTCCTGCTCAGAGATTTGATCCAGAAATCATAAAGAATCAAAGGGAAGATGACTTTTTTCACCTTGCTTGTTCATATAATTTTGTATACAATATAGACACTGTTTAGTTTTACATGTCTGTCAAGTGAAAACCATGTCCATTTCTTGAGCAAGAGATCTAGGTAAGAACTTGTGATAATTGCACTGCTCTACTTGAGATTACAATCAATATCACATTTCTGTGTAGCAGTTTCGACATAATTAGGAAAATTTACCATCTCTTCACACTGTGTCACTGAGGGCACCGTGCCCCTCCGCCACCTGTAGCTGTCTGGCTTATTATTATGGTCTGTCTGGCAGGCTGGCTGGTGGTCTCTAAGTGAACTTGATCCTGAAATCAGCAGCTGGCTGTGGCGGCCAGGGCAGCGAGGGGGCTGTGTGGAGCTAGTCTGGAGCCCGGCCAGTTACTTAACACTTGTCAACAGTTCTTTAATGAAAGTGGCCTTTTCCTCAGTGGCCTCTTTTTCATTAGCAGGGTCAGGGGTCGCCGCCCAAGGCTGGGTGTCTGTCGGCCTGAGTGGGCAGACGGGTGAGGAAGAGGGGTGAGGTAGGGGTTTAGAGGAGGGGATAAAGGGGTTGAGGAGGGAAGGGGGAAAACCATGTGGTGGCTAGCTGGCTCTTTATCTTTTGTTGCCTTTTCCTTAGCTGTGTCTTGCTGGTCTAATTTCAGTTTTCAGATGTCCCACAGCTCTAGCTTTTTCCAATTGTCAACTCCAAATTTAATGAAAACTCTGTTGACCCTAACCCGATGTTGTAACTGTGGTTTTTCAGAGATGGGAACATCGCTTTGTGAGGCATGTTTCTATTCAAATACATTCTAATCTCTCCACTATCTGTAGAACGCGATCAAACCTGTGGAGACCTGGTTAAAGCTGGCCACAAACTCCAGTAGATTATAGGCTATTGATTATAAATACAATGGAAACGCATATCATACAACTAGTCCCAGTCAGGGTGAAGTGAGTTAATGGAGGCCAAGGCATCTGGCCCCAATTCTATCCTAGACCTAATGATCATCACCTTCCTGTTCAACCACAGAGCCAGGAGACCAAGACCTGTCCTGATGCTCTTGCCTAATGGCCTTAACACCTTTGTCTACTTGTGGTTCTCTATCAAAGAACCCTACATTGCAGGCCCAAACTCAATCCTAGCCCAAGCCCTATTCAGTGGCACCAGGCTTTATCACTACAGCCTCAGCCTCAGCTTTATCCCTCGTTTCAGCCCCAGGCCCCAGCCCAGGTCCGTGCTCTCACCCCTACTCCCGTCCAGCTCCAGCACCAACAGGCCAGCCTTCCAGCCAGCCGAGTCAAAAGTTCAAAGTCTGCTTCAAACAAGAGCTGTCTGTGAGCTTGCCACCACCACCGCAATCCTCTCCTCCCCCGTCTGCCTGGGGTCGCGGCTTGGCTGGGGAGCAAGAGCGTGGAGATGAGAGAGAAGCTGCCGCCCCATCTGAGAGCGTGTGTGAGTGTGTGTGTGTCTGTGTGTGTGTGAGAGAGAGAGTTTACCTCCTTACATCTTCCACTAACTTCCCATTCGTGTCCCTCCATTCCCCTCTCCTACCCACTCCAGCTTCCCTTCTCCTACTCTCCTTCCATTCCTTTGTCTTTCCTCCATTATGCCCCTTTAACACAGATGTGGCAAACTGAGAGAATGAAGGAGAGCGTGAAAGAGAAAGCAATAGAGAGAGAGAGAGAGAGAGAGAGAGAGAGAGAGAGAGAGAGAGAGAGAGAGGGGAGAGTCAGCCAACATCCCTCTCCTCCTCCTCTTCCCCTTCACCCCGGCCTCTTGCACATGAAAGGGGCCGCGGAGGGCCGATGGATGGCCGGTGGGGTGTGTGCTATGCGAGGGCCCCAGACCCAGACACAACACAACACACAGAGCTCTGCAGGCCTCCACAGCTGGGCTGGAATGTGACCTGCTCCAGATTTTAATGCCAGACTCAGCCTTGTGTGTGAAAAAGAAGTGGAAGGGGGAGGACATGGATGGAGGGATGTCAACTACAAAACAGCACAGGCATGCTAGCCTGAGTCTTTTGATAAGCTGTGAGCATGGCAGGTATTTTTTTTTTCTGTAGCACAGGAACTGCACAACAACATCATAGAGAAAGGACAATTGTGGAAAATACTTTCTAAATCATCTTTATTTCTTTACCATCACATTCCATAAAAGTTGTAATGAACAAATATGTCATAGATAACATAAGAATATCCCTAATCTCTTTCTAATTAGATTCACAAAGGTACATACTGTCTATATATATATCCATTGGCCATAACCCTATAAAGAGAGGATCAAAAAATAAATATGAAGATAAGTACAGAAATCCATATACATATTCCATATTGTAAATTAATACTTACGAGTCCACATAAAGTGGAACAAAAGAGCTTATTTGATTCTGGTAGATAAAATGAGGCTTCGCATTGCATTATTGTGAGCTCAGTGCTCAGAACAGATATTACAGAATGTATATTTTGGGATACCCCACATAACATAGAGCAAAAAAAAACAATCCTATTAAGGCATGCTGCTATATGACATTAGTGTATTCAAGATAAAGTTTAGAAATGAAAACAATTTATAAAGGCTTTTTAGTTTTACTTAAACAGTTACAAAGATTAAATACTTTGTACAGGGTAAATGCTTGTCTATGCTTGCTATTACTATACCAGATGCCTTTTTTCAGAGAATGTACCTCATTAACGGGCATCAATAGCAGTCTAAGCTTGATTTATTTTAAAAAGACCTCCAGCTATTCGCTTATACTTTCCTGCAATCTAGTGAGCAATTAAGGAACGTCAGAGAGAAAGAAAATGTTTCAGAAACAGGCAACAAAACCTCACAGGTTACAGATAACTTACTAGTTTTGTGGTTATTGGCAGTCAATCAGACTGGTGAGGTCAGTGGAACTTGGAACCCAGAATTATTTGAAAAGGACATAAATGCCCATCTGCCCTACAGAGTGCGAGACCTTGAATGACTCTACTGGATGGTGGAGAAATCTTTAAGAAAATCACAGGTCTTCTTGTGGATAACCTCTCGAAGCTTCCTGACCCTGCGGGCGCTGGAGGACCCTACGAAGCTGTCGGGCTGCAGAACGGCCATACCATTGTGAACATCTCCCATGATGATCAGCTGTCCATCGGCTGCAGTGATGTTGGGGCAGGGGCAGTTCCAGTCCATGTTCATGAGAGTCACCTCCAAGGGTTCTTGGCCAAAGAACTTGAGACCCATCTTCTCGTCCTTCAAGATCTCCTCCACTGTCACCAAGGCGTGGCCTGACTCTTGCTCCTCTGTCAACTCAGTCACACGCCCTAGGATCACAAAGTCACTCTTGCAGAAGCTGGTCACCATCTTGCCCCGCGGTTTACACATCTTACAGTTGTGGTTCTTTGGAAAGGGACACATCTCTTCACAGGCCTCTTTGGACTCAAAGTTGTTCTCATTGCCACCACAGCCTCCAAAGACAAAGGACTGACACTTTTTGAGGTTGCTGTTATAGGCCCAGCGAGGTTCATAGGCCTTGCAAGGTCCTTGGAGGCTAGGTAGGCTACAGGGGGCGGCCAGTTCTGCCCCACACGACAGCATGCAGGCTTCATAGGTGTCAAAATGGTTACGGTTTTTATTGCACTGGCTATAGGTGAAGGTGAAACAATTGTTCCTCTTTGATTCATAGTACCAGCTCATGCTCTCTTCACCGCAGTCACCTGTGTCTGGACTTTTAAGGCACTCCTCCGCTGGAAAGGGCAAGTTGGTACTATTCCCCTCTGCATTCTTGCCGCTTGGTTCTCTCCTGATCACTACCAAGGGAAAGTGGGATGACACGGTCCCACCAACATTTTTGGCTGTGCACGTATAGATACCGGCATCCTGGAGTTGAGCATTGTATATGACCAGCTGGCCAATGTTGGTGACCACAACATTCCCTCGGACGTGATTAGGTCTCATTATGGTGTTCTCCTTGCCCTCCAGTTGTTTCTCCCAGGTGATTTCCGGACGTGGCTTCCCAGCCACCTCACACAGGAAGCTAGCTGTCTCACCCACAAACACAGCCTGTTGGGTGGGGCCGCTGAGCATGGTGGGGGGATGGATGTCAGCTGGAAGGGTGGTCTGGAGGGCAGTAGTGGGGCGAAGGGTGGTTTCCACGGGAATGGGGCTGGTGTTCGGCCAGGTCAGGTGGTACCTATAGGTAAGTTGAATCATAAAGAAATGAATCAGTGCCAGGATACATTTAAATAGTTGTCAAAAGAGCTTCTTTGATTACTGTGTAGACATACATACAGTATAAGTACATTTTCTGTGCTACCTATGGACAGCCACCACAAAAACTTTGCGTAAACTAAAACCTTTAACACAATTACTTATGCTATTCAAATGTCTAAATGTTGAATACTGATAGAAGATAACTTTACCTTATCAGAGCAACAAGCAAATGGTAGAGATCTAAAATACTTAACATGTTACCTGCAGGTGACCACAGAGATAGAGATACCCTTGGAACAGGCCTCTGCATCCATGTAGCACTTGTTGTAATAGGTCATGCCGTCAGATGCACAGGTGAAGTGGGGCTCTCTCTCACAGCGGTCCCGGCACTTACAAACAGGCTGGCCATCCCAGATGTCACACTCGGACCCTTGCTGAGTGCACATGAACTTGTCGCAGGTGGCGCCCTTTGGCATTCCAATGGGGCCCTTGTTGCCCTTGATGTCCATGTACCGTGCCGCCACACAGCTCTTGTTACCACACACATTAAGGCAGCACTTCTCAAATGTCTCACAGTCCTAGGGGTTTGGAAGAGAAACAAAACAGCATATTTGTCCTCACAATTGAGATGTATGAATCAAAATACTTAGTGAGAACAGTTCATGCTAGTATCTTACAAGTGAGGTCAACAATTTCTCTAGAGTGAACCACTTTATAATAATAGAATAGAACAATAGAAAAGATACAGTGGTCTCTCAAATTATTGGCAGCATTTGTAAAGGTGAGACAAAAGGAAAGATGAAAAACAAGTGAAGAATTGTCCTCTATGCACAGCAAAAAGAGAAAGTGGTTTGATGTTGGGTGAAATCATGCTTAAGTTCAACAGAATTGTTTCAGTGTGATCCATCTAGATCATGAGCCTCTGTCAAGCCTCTTTGAATGCATATTTTCAGTTTCGATCAGTTTTAGACAATATGTGCTCTGACATAGCATGGACTAAAACTTGAAGGGAGTAAATTAGGCTATAAATATAACTGTTGGTATACCAATAGACATTACATCATCATGGAAATGATTTTTTAAGGGTTTCTGCTGGCTGTTTTTCTTTTGACCCCTAGGCAGGAACTCTTGCACAGTGCAAGGGAAAACAGGGTAACAGTTCATGGTAATTTTACTGTTTGACCTTATTGGCATTTCAAGACCACCATATAACCCACAGTATACTGAAGGAAAATAACGGAACCTGAAAAATTCTGTAAAGCCCATATAGCTGCTTTCAAAGCAAAGACTAAATGCTTGACCATCCCAAATAAAATCTCACAATCTAAATAGGTTGAACTATAATCTGTTTTTGAGGGGGAAAAAATAGTCCTATACCTCATTATTTATGTTGTTTATATTTTTTGTTTAGCCTTACCAAGGCTATATTGATAATTCTGGAGCATTGAACATTCTATGAAATTTGCCTTCACAAATTTCATTTGCCTTGACTATCCAATAATACCCCAAAACAATTTTCAAAAGTCCTGTAATCCTCTACAATGCATTCACATCATGTTGTATCACATACTTAATGAAAAATATGTAGCCTAAACAATTAAGTCATACGTGTTGTGTAAGATATCCTTTGGCAGTGAAATTGGACATTATACAATCTGGTATTTTGGAATGGCTCGTGAACTGTATAAAACAGCATATTTCACAGCATGTAAGTGCCATTATAGAAACGGACAAGTTGCCAGGCACTGCAAAATATCTATCTTAAGTTATTTACTCTGGAGTCTTAAAATCTTATTTTTCTTAAAACAAGAGGTAAAAAGTCTGCCAACTGGATGAGAATATCTCTCTTGTTCCAATCAAGTAGCTACAGTACAATTTAACACGAGTGAAGCGATCTGTCATATTCTGCCTTATTTATGAACAAGAAAATTCCCCCAAAAGGTTGAAACGGCATCGGAAACAGTTGAAATGATCTCACCCAATTGGCAGATTGTTTCACTTATTTCAAGGAAAATATTTTATACTAAAATAAATGGCTTGTTAAATGCAGTTAGTTTTTTGCAGTGCATTTCTCTATAGGCTACTAAGTGCCAACACTGTGTGTAGGCTACTGTATGTAGGCTATGCGCTATGGGTCTCCAAATTTCACAAACAGTCCATCACCGTCAATAGCAGGAACGGTCCATAAAACTCACCTGGTCAGATTCACACTCGCGCATGCAGGTGCTCATGGCATCCACCCACAGGTTGGGGTTCAGGTCGTTCGGGCACATACCTGCGTGAGAGTACACCACTTTTGCCACAGACATGGGCATGGGCATGGCTCTCACACGACAGCTGTCTATGTACAGGAGCAGGAGATAACACTGTCCCAGAAGAAACCAAATCCATCGGGGAAACAGCATCCACCACATGTCCGGCGCGTAACGGAGCGGCCACTAAGATCCCGGAGAAAACAAATCCAAGGACAGCCGCCTAAGTTTGATACGACTTTAAAGTTTTGAAAACGCACTTTAAAAGTTCACTTAGTTAATTTTCAAACCACGAGAATCGTGGAAAATCTGATGCGACATCAAAAAATAGCGAAAATGGGGTCGTGCAGTGCCGGTCTCGGATGGAGAGCTCCCCAGGTTAGTTGCTCCACGTTTAATAGTACTAGGAGATTATGGGTTGCGGTATGCAAACCATATTACTTAAGATCTAACTACATGAATTACAGTGGCTTGTCTAGCCCGACAGCAAATCCCAGCTGAGTTACAGTTATGATGAACTTAATTAAAGAAAAAAAGTTCCCCAATAGTCTGCAGGCTGCGGTTTCATACAGAGGACTGGCGAGACACCTGTGCGTAAAGGCGCTTAGCCACCTTAACCCTTAGCTTGCAAGTCGGCGCGAAGGAGATAGATCAATCCATGCAAGAGATCATAATAAAATTGTTTACCTACATGTTACAAAACTTATATATAAAGTCATGATTTTCACACATTTTTTTAAATGTGTTGTATAGATTTAGACGATAGAGAAAATAACTATTTTTGTATTATACACACACTGTACACTACTGGTACATAGTCCTATGCTTATTCTCACATACCAATATTAATGGACTAGCTTACAACTGCTTACAACATTTCAGCTGAAGCCAAATACAATTGGGCTAATAGTGAGTAGAGGCTTTGGAAATGTTTACTGTGAAATCACATCTGTCCTGCTGGCAGATTAAAATACAGTACTGCAGTAAGATAATACTGTATCTCTCCAGTCCATCTGAACAGAGTGTCTCCAGAAGATGGCACCAAACCTGATGCAGTCCTCCTAGCCTCTGTTACCTATATGGATCCTGTTCTTATTTGGTTTCTACACTGGATGTCCCCTACATTTTTCCCCTGTTGGTAGACACAAAGAAACATAATCTGGCATAAAGGGAATTTGGACAGTTACCAGACTGGTCAATTTAAATTACTCAAGTAGATCATCATATTTGGTTCATGTTGTTTATTTCTCTGTACCATGATCATATACAAGGTTAATAAAGATTGTGAATTTTGAATTTTGAAGCTCAACTCAGTCCTCAATGGAAATAATATTGGGCTTAAGGCCATCAAAATGCTGTCACAATATTGACATGAGAGAAGTTACAAGTAGTACAAACAGCTTGGTATCATGTTGTGAGAAGCTGGTTTGTTCCCAAAAAGTCAATTCCAGGAAGTGTTGCAAAAAAAGGGGGCTTCTAACCAAAATAATGGGCTCATGACCTGTCTGACTGTGAAAGAAAGTACGAAAATAAGGATTTTGCAACACCTTCTATCAAACAGGGATGCAGACAATAGTAACAGTGATTAAGGAACACAATAAATCCCATACAAAACAAATATTTTTTGCTGACCCAAAGTGTTTAGTTGAGATTTTTAATTAATCTTTGTCCAGATGAGGAGTGTCTTGGTAGCAGCCAAGTCAGACATGCTTTTAAGTGGCATGTGTGTGTGTGTGTGTGTGTGTGTGTGTGAGAGAGAGAGAGAGAGAGAGAGAGAGAGAGAGAGAGAGAGAGAGAGAGAGAATGTTTAAGTGTGTTCTGCCACAGTCTGTGCTTCCCAAGCTGAGCTCCTGCTGAGCCCAAAGAGGCCCAGTGCTCTCCTGCTCTAACCCCTCAGTCTCAGTCTGGCCTGCTGTCTGTGAGCCCTCACTGACCACAAACACATGGACACACACATACGTGCACACACACACACACACACACACACGCACACACACACACACATATACACACACATACACACACACACACACACACACACACACAGAGGTAAGACTCATACATGCATGTGGACAAATTTGCAATGTAATGAATGTAGTAAACACTAACAGATTCAATTTCCGAACACTGACCATTCAGCTGGTATTTTACAAGGACTTGCCTACAAAAAAATTAAGTATAGATTATCTGGCTATTATTGTTTATGCGCACGCGCGCACACACACACACACACACACACATACGTGCAAACACAAGTGCGTCTGAGCTCACGAATGCATGCAAATGCACAAACACAGTCATGCTGTGTTTTCCGTGTCTGCTCACCCGCTACCTCCCTCAGGCCCTGCACCCCTAACCTTCACCCCTCAAGACCCTGCATTCCCAGCATAGTCGACACTGGAGGGGCTACGGGGCATGTCACATATTGAATAAAGCCACATGGAGGACCCCCTGCAGGCCGCTCCGACAGTCTATCTGCCTTTAACACATGTATTGTCTGCAAACAGACCTTGACTTTGACCTTCACTGTGCGCCCTTGCCATCTTTCTGAGCCCAGTCCAAAACAAGTCTGTCACTCTCGTGATGCCTCAGTTCAATTTAACTTGTCTCGCAATATGGAGGCATGCTGCTAAAATGCACAGGGCAAGCAATTCTTACAAGAGTATTCAATTTGTATCATAATAAATAGAGGGTTTTTCTGATTTCTTTATCCTTGGGACTATAAACAATCCACTGATACACACAAAAATCTGTGACCAAAACAGGTAAAACACTGAAACTGAGTAGCTTTTTTCCAACTTTTGGTACTATTTGTCAAATTTCCCTGTCACACTCTGCAGCACATGAGCATATTCTCCAACTTACCAGGACAAGATTACTGTAAAGCACAAATGAGGTAATAAGTCCTGTTGAGGTAATTGAGAACACACTGTAATGTGATCTATCTATCTATCTATCTATCTATCTATCTATCTATCTATCTATCTGTCTATCATACAGGCTATGGTAGCTTTTCAGAAAAGAGTGACAGAGATTAACATGCCATTTTTATCAAATATAGTGAATTTGTGGATTTCAAAGTGTTTAATTAAGCAATAGGCCACGAGAGGCCATGCTTTTAAACTAAGAGGCATAGACAATGTGCTACATGAAAGTAAATTAATACCAAATCTTAGTACACATACATTAATTGCTGAAAACCCACCAGACTTCAAGGACAGATCTTTAATGGCAAAAAACTTCCTCAAGGGGCACTAGGCTTAGCGAGCTTAGCCTGGTTGGGCCTTCCTCCGAAATGCTTCATGGGCTTAGGGACAGGCTCGACAACAATGACGTGAGGAGGCCACGACCTAATCTGTCTCACAGGCCCTAATCAATGTCACAAGGTTTGTTTAGTGTGGTAGACCACAACAGACCACTGTACGTGTGATCGCACCACCATCTCCAGACATTCGGTCGAGCTAAACTGCCGCCATCTCATTCCAGAAGATGGGATTTTACTTCACAGTGATCAGAAAAGGGTGTCGCTGTTGTGGGACTTAACGTATTCTGTTGTGACACCTGGACAGTTCTTGCTAGGATTTGTGACTGTCCGCCAACTAAAGTACCTTGGTTCAAACCCCCGTGTTAATAAGCACCTGCCCTGCTGACGTATGCTTTAGCAAGACTGATAGCTGACTGTGCACTCTGACCTCCGTGCAAGCGTGCAAAAAGAGAATTTCAATACAGGGATCAATAAAATGTATTCTTATTCTCAACAAAAGTGCTATGATCTCGGCAAACATCCTTTGATGCTGAGGTGAAGACGGCTGCAAAGAGTTTGTATCACCTTCATAATGCTTCGCAAAGCCAGAAACCCTCCAAAGCAGCGAGGCCTGGGGAATCTGCACAGCTGAACTAGAGCATATCTGAGTGAGATGGATGACACAATCTCACCGTTAATGCAGAATGACCCTGACATTGAGAGTTTCTTTTCCCCAAATATCTCACACCTTAGATCAGTAAGCCAAGTCTAGAACCACAACATTATTTAAAGGACAAATCACTTCATTTAGAGGTACGATAAAGAATAACTTTGGGCTCAAACAGTGGAGTCATGACTTATTCACCATTAAGAGCAAACCAGATGAAAAAGGCCTCAACCAATCTCAGTGTCTCGCAAAGTGTCGGGATATATGAATGCATATAAGTTACATTTTACCCCAACAATTTCCCCATAGCTCTTTCAGTGGCTTTACAGTGTCATGCATGCATTTGTGTAGCAAATAAGTAGCTCTGTATATTGGCTTTGTGCCAATATACAGAGCTACTTTTAGAGAGGGGCACGAATCGCACCGAGGGCCACAGTCCAAGCACATCGTCCGAGGCGCGTACCTGCGGGTAACGTCGCCCTCTGCCTCCATTTCTAAAATGCTCTTAGGGGTCCTTGGCTATGCCGGTCCACAGCTTCTCTTGCCCATGCTTGAGGCCTGGGAAGCTGGCGTGGGGCTGGTTCAAAACAATGAAGGTGTTATGACTGTTCATACTAAGCTTATTATGAGTGTCTGACACCAGAACAAAGGAGAGAGACGCGTCCAGCCACAGCAGGGCCCTAAGCTGATTCCTTAACCCTAGTCCAGGAGAGAGAAGGGGTCTAGACACGCAGCAAAACATGCCGGATGGACAGACGTGCAGACATACACGCGCAATGTAATTCAATGAAATGCATATATCTTGATAGCCATTCATTTCTGTACCCCTATATTCAGATTCACACATACACACACATTTAGTGGGCATAACCATTAACTTTCTAAACACCATTCCGCTGGTATTATGCAATATTTGTTATCTTCGTCGACACTGGACTGCAACTTCAGAACATCTGCTCACCGCATGGACTCTATTGTCTCCATTTCATTGAAGAGGTTAAGGATTTCACACATGCACCGTTTGCTGTGTGTGTGTGTGTGTGTGTGTGTGTGTGTGTGTGTGTATGTGTGTGTGTGTGTGTGTGACCAAAACTTACGCTTTGTTTATGTTCTTTAAATCAGGAAGGGAACATAACAAAACGTCTTGCACTCTTGAACACGCCTCTTTAATACATTTCATACTTGCTGTGCAGACGCAGGTCAAAAGTGAAGGGACAGGCTGAAGTCACAACCACAGCTGGACCGCACTACAATATTGAGTTTTGGTGATACATGGAACATCTCCAATAGTGCTTTCATAGTATTTTATTAGCATTCATTATGTGTCAACAAGTGGTAATAAAGTGACATTTTCAACTTCAGTTTAAGCAAGTTATAAAGGAATCACTGACACAATCTATATCCAGTAGATACAAATACTGTAGCTTTATAAGATGAATACAAAATAGATATATTATTGTCTAGGGCAAAAGTTCATGAAGTATCTTAGGATAGGATTGCTGATCATACACCAGTTAGATATTTATTTTGTGGAACATTTACTCTGCTTTAACACACATACCTCATCATGGATTAGGTTTAGAATAGAATAGAATAGAACTTTATTGGCCAACAGGGGCTGTAAATTTGACTTTGGTCTCACCTGAGACATAAAAACAGAACGACACAAACACACAAGAAGGTTTATTTGCAAACAGGCAGAATACTTATTAAAAAGTTCAAATTTTGTCAGCATCACATGGCCATAGTTTATTTAGATAATGACATTTTAGGTTCTCAAAATGGAAGCGAGTCAGTGACGCCACCACAGCTACGTGTTGCAGAAAACTGGTGGTTGATTGTTCATGACCTCAGAATGTGGGTATGGGTGATTAACAGTAAAAAAGAGTTTGTCTACAGCAAAAATATTTATGCATTAGTTTCTTAGAGTCGTCATGCAGGCAGGCCCTGATCCCAATCAAGTTGTGTGGTCATTTGCCTGTCAATGGTGCTACAAATTTTCCATTTCATAATTCCATATCATTTTCCAGACTGTAATGTATGCTAATTGTGTGGCAAAAAATTGACTTTCAAGTATCACTAAATGAAAATGATTCCCAAATGGAAACATCATGTGAAATCATAGTGGGCGTGCAACAACATAAATGTGTGTATCGGCACTGAAGAACAGTTTATCCATATTTATTCCACAGTTTCCAGACTTAAATGTGAATTGTGCTCTTCTTCGTTCACCTCAGAGCTTAGCATTGTCAACTGATCCTTAGTCGTAGGCAACAACACCTACTGGACCTAGAAGGAAAAAATGCAGAGGACCCAAGCAATTCCGAATTTTCAGCAATCTTGTCAAACTTTTTCATACATGGACTGCAAAGAATGCCACTGTGTGTGTGTGTGTGTGTGTGTGTGTGTGCCATTGCACTTCGGGTGTCATCGCACCAGAAGGCCAATCTTCTATTGATCCATCCATTTATCTTCCATAAATCCAGTCCTTACAATATTGTTTCATTAACTTAAATGCATTTTTGAGGCAAAAGAATTAAAGGCAACACATAAGAAGCGATACAAAACACTGCTACTTGACATGTGGGGCTTCAAATATATTTGACCGGGGCTTTTCGAGGGCTTGACATGAGGAATGAAGATGCATCCTCCAGCACGGGAAGGACCGAGGCATCCGGACACCGGAGCATTTAAGCATCAAGATGGAATGGGCCAGTGTCTCAAGAACAGGTTTGGAAATGTAATCTCCCCTAGCAGACATCTCCAGCAATTGTCTTCTGGGTTCCTTAATGGAGTAGTCATTAAATTTGACACTATATGAAAAGCTTTACAGTTATTTTTGTCTTGAAAAGGGGACATTTTCACATCTCAACCAGTCCTCAAGTTATCTTTTATCTTGCCTGAAGAGAAAAACAGTTAATTGTGATATTCTATAAGTAACAGGCCTGAGATGACTGCTGTTGCATTATCACATCAAATAAGCAGACCCTCTGGTATGTGGCTCACTCCACTGTTGCTCTTCTACTCCCTCTAGTGGCTCTCAGCTGAAACATGTCTCTTAATTAATTTTACAGTGTGAGAGAAAAAGGAGGGAAGTGATCAAGTAATTCACCATGCTTTATCAAAGAACAGATACAGGTCTCCAGAACCAAAAACACAGGTTTAACAGTGCCTAAGATTATTTCTACAAGTACACAGGACGTATATAAAAATATCAGACTCTGAATGCATAGGTTAAGTCAAACTGTATTCTGCTTCTTCTAGAACAATAAGCAACCCAACAAATACAATGTTAGTCATCTCCTTTCCACAGAATCAAAGAGGATTCCATAAAAACCTTTAACAAACATGGTGCTCTCAGTTGTCCGGCCCGCAAAATGGCCAGAGGCGATTCTACCACATTGTCCCGCTTTCTCAACCAGGCTGCCGCCTTCCACGTGTGGCACGACGTCACTTAATAAAGCATTTAACATGGTTGGGAACATAAAATAAGCACTCCTGATAAACCATTTTGACACTTTCCTCACCGTAAATCTTTCTGGAAACACATTCTTTTCCCCCCACAGTGCACTTGGCTTCAGCTCCCATCTTTGAACTCTCGCTCACACGATAGTAGACTTTGACACATACACGACAGGCTTAGCTCGTTAAAAAATATACAAATTAATAAAAAATATATCATAAAACATACGAATACAGTAAGAGCTTAAGGTATACATTTGAACAGTAAACAATGACCACTGGGTTAGAAACGGTTGATTGTAGAATGTGTAGTGGCCGTCTACTGCACCGCTTAACTGAAACGAGCCAGCATTGAGAATTAAAGGAACATATTAAGGTCTTAGGCTTCCTCGTTGGTCAACTGTGTTGACATGAAAGCAGCGTAAAAAGCATTCCCATCCGACACAGCATGGCTGTGCCTCTTGACCTGTTCTGTACCAGTTACAGTCTTAGTATACAAGAATGATTCCTTCTGATGTCAGTGTCCATAGTTGTCTTGTCAACGCACTCTCCATCGTAAGTCAGACGGCGACAATTCCGATTAAGCTACCAAGTAGAAAACATTGTAGCAAACCAAAAATTATTCTTCTCACAAAATTAAATATCAGTACTATATTGGACTTGACAACCAAACTGATGGGAGTACACAATGTTTTGTGTTGCTTTCAGTGTAAAAAAATCTCAATAAAGTATTCTCATCACAATATACTGTAGATAGCCTACATTTAAACTGAGGTGACATACAGTGCAACAAAGATCATCATTTCAGGAATATTAATTTGGAATAGTGTGGAGGTTCAAGGAAGCACTCAATCGTCAAACCAAGTGTCACCAATGAAACAAACCATCATGCCCTTTGCTATATCTTACTTCTTTCCCCTTCATTTGAAAACAAAGTTGCTTTTTTTCCCCCTAAACTACAGATAGTTTTTTCTGCACAACTTATCTTTGCTGGCTAGATTAGTATTTGGTTTTGATTCTAATCACAGTTAAATACAAGTATAGCAACTGAAAATGTTCAGGGGGAGAAGGCTAAACTTATATGCTAAATTAAGGGAGAGCCTCATTCACCACTTTAGCTGGGATTCAAGCCTAGTTACCCTAAAGTGCATTGAAGGGTCTCACCGTATAAGTATATAAATAAGTATCAATATAACTTTTACAAAAATTAAATTCACAGTTGACAGATGTTTCATTAAGTGTTATGCTGAAAGAACAGAATAGCACACCCTGCGAAGCAGAAGTGATAACTCATTGTAGAAAATGAAAGGACTGCTCCTGCTCCAAGTTGCTGCACGTTTACCTCTACGATTAAAATTATTAGTCTTGTATTTTGCCAAGTAATTTTACATTAAAATGCACAAAAGCAGAACTAATCCCACAGAACAGTACCAATTATTTATTTTCCACAGTGTAGAATTGATTGATTTGAATCTGTGGAGAAACCAAAATATCTACTTAAAATCTGTCCATCTTTAGGTGGATATAGATTAAAGCATGTGTGTGTCAACAAACAGAAGTAACATAGGTCCAAAGACACTTAAATCTCACCTGGTAGGGAGTGACCTCCCCCACTTACAATTAGGCCAATAATGGATAACCTCCGCAGGAAAGACACTAAGGTTTATGCCTACAGCATGTATGCATGTGTGTATGACTGTGTATGCCAGCTGAAATATCTGATAACGTTCTATCGGTCAGTTTGCTAGTAATACAAGTTGCTGTGTGCAAGTCCACTGTGCTGCAACTTAGTCCTATGCTGTGGACTCATGATGAACTTCAGTTAGAGTTATGCAAATCCTTCCTATCATCCTCTCCTCTTGGTCTTATCAGACCGTTTTTGTCCTTGACCATAGTCCACGGTTAGTATAGGGATGTGTCCACGTAAGGCTATTGCAGAGTCCCATTCAAGTCCAGTCAACAAGGAAGACGAGCCACTGCCCCCCTCTAACGTCCCACTGGAGCCTTGGCACAAAGTGCAGTGGGAGGAGAGAAAGAGAAAAAGAGAGAGGGGGAGCAAGGGAAAGAGAGGCCCAAATACTTCCGCACATAACTGAGGACACCATGCATGAGTAATTGCTTAGCGCTGGTTGGGTACACTAAAGCGGCAGGAGGGCCGGAGGAGGACGGGAGGAGGAGGACAATAGCTACAGAACTTGGAAAAAGAATCCCGGTTAAGAAATTGGCAAAACACCAAAGCCAAACAGAACTGCAGCGAGGGGCCTGGAAGGGCAACTCATGACGGTTGCTCGGGGGTAGCTAAAGAAACCCGTTAGAACAAGGGCGACTACGGGCTCCATGGCAGCTCTAGTAGGTGAGGCGGGAGGCCTTCATGTTGTAGCAGGGTCTGTCGGTGAGGCCCCCGGCCCCAGAGAAGAGGGACAGGCCCTCTGCCTTCTCCAGCACGACCTCCAGCTCCTGGAAGTCCTGCAGCCGTGCCACATCCTTGTCCTGGACAGGAAAAGGAAGTCACATTTAAAGCAACTTCTCAGCTTATACAGATACAACAACACTCATTAACAGTATAGGGAAATCGTCATGTTAAATTTTCCACACAACATGGTGGAACACACAGTAGTTACTGCATCACCGAAAAAAGTTCCCAGTATGTGTGCAGTAGACACGGTGAATAATGATCATTCTACCTCTAACAGCAGAAAGTAGAGAAGGGGAATTCAGCCATTAATTAGCGCTGATCTGAGGCTGAGAAGTACAACCAAACAGCTTGTGCTTCACATTTACAGTCACATTGTTCAAAGGACCAGGCGCTATTTTCAGTGTCATTATTTGTCGGAAACTGTGAATAATGATGACACAAATAACACACGAGGGGTGAGGGAGGTTTCAGTGGGAGGGTAAAGTGAGTCAAAAACAACCCAATTAAGAGACTTTGGGAATACGGACAGGAGAAAGTGGCATATTCTGCATGCATGCATGAGTCAGAGAGAGGGGGAGGTAGAGAGTCAGACGGACAGATGGACAGACTGAAGGGCAAAACTATTTCAATACACCCATGACACTACAGGATGGGCAACATTCTTTCACCAGACTGCTTGGCATACTCCATTCAAGTTTTTTGTCTCACTCAATACAAAAGGTCATATGTTTGCAATACAAGCCAAGGAGTAGTTCCGTTGTCCTGATACAAATGCATTGTAAAGCTAAGGCTGTTCAGAACTGCCAATCCTCAGTGTTCAAAAATATTTAATGAACTTGCCATAATGTTATATTTCAAGTGTAACTGTCTAACAATTAATATTGATATGGAAAATGAACAAGAATGAAATAAGTTGATATAAGTTGAAAGATCAAGCTCCAAATGGCCATAGAGTAAGAATATTGTTGGATGGTTATAAGCTATGCGTCTTTGTGAGTGTGTGTGTGTGTGTGTGTGTGTGTGTATGTATGTGTGTGTGTGTATAAGCTGCTATGTGTGTGTGTATTCCTGCTACGTACACAAAAGTGTTCCCCAGCGTGAACGTGATACTGGACAGCTACTGCAACTTGTGCATAGTTTGTGCGTGTGTGTGTGTGGGGCTTCTTTCCCATACCTTTCTTAGCATGGTGTTGGGCAGCTTGCGGATCTTCTCCACGTGCTCGGCGCTGATGTCCAACTCGCGGCAACAGACCCTCAGGAGGGAGCGGTAGGTCAGCTCCTGGCGGTCGAGCTCCACTTCAATGAAGTCGTTCTCCCGCGCGTTGGGGTTCTGGATGCGTACCTTCAGTACCAACTCTGGAGAGAAGGACCAAAGCGTTAGGCATACTTTTAAACAATATGATGGACATACTAGCCCAAGGGAACAATCAATAGACCACTTTATTCATTTGATCTAAATACTGCATCAGCAAGTCTCAAGGTCCAAGTTACAATAGGTGTTCAAGAGAACTCATACACACGATAGAAATACTTACTCTGGGTCATGCTTGAATTCCACCACCACTTTTGAAATACTTAAGCCGCCCACGCTATTTTGATCATCTTTTGCGTTTACTGCATGTCAGATTGAGAGATGGGATGGACTGTGCGAGATGTTCATGCCTCTGTGTGAAAGATTGTGTCTGTTCAATCTTCATATTCAGCAATGAGGCTGCACCTGCATCCGCAAGCAACCTTTTCTGATTTGACATGTTTGTTGTTTATATCTATACAGGCACACCAGGATGCCGTCATGCCTGCTGTGTTCTTGCTGGTCACTCACCTGAACAGGCGTAACCACGTTGTAAAACCAGCCAAACCTAACATTTCTGACACTGCCAGAACTTTTGTGCAGGGTTAATCCATCATTCCCATGTCACAATGAATGGCGTGAGACTGCTGACCATCGTTTACAACCAAAGAATTTGTCTGGGGCGGTAAAATCATAACCAAATACAGCCAAAACCCACCAGTCTGCCAGGAGCTTTAGAAACATCAAAACACATGCTTTCTCTCTCACCTTGCACGTTGACAGGGAATGTGCTGGTGAAGAAGAAAGGCTGGAAGGCTGGCAAGGGCCCTCCGGCCTGGCCGTAGCTCAGCTGCTGCGGGATGGACTGCTGCCTGTTCACAGTAGGGTTAGTGCTTGCCACTGGGGCCTGGACCTGGCTCCCACTGCTGCTGGCCGGGCTGGGGCTCGGGGAGGCCAACGGAGGTGAGCACACGGCCCCGTTGTGGGCCACCGCATGAGGGTAGTCGGCATGGTTGACTAGGTGGGGCTCAACCGACAGGTCCATGGGCAAAGCGCAGTTAACAGCAGAGTGGTGGTGGGAGGAGGCCGGGCCGGACGCTACACCGTTCTGCTCGGCCACGGGGATGAAAGCCCCCACCTGGCCCTGGCTGTGGGTGGTGGGGGGGTCAGGGACCAGGCTCTGCGGCTGCTGAGGCTCGTGGGTGGGGGAAAGGGAGGCTGAATCGCTCTGCGTGTCCTCGGCGTGGTCGCCGGAGCCGTTCTGCGTAAGGTGCTGGGCCAGGATGACCTCTGACTTGTTGTCCATCTTGCTGTACATGAAGGGAGGGTTGGACAGGTAGTTGGGGATGATTGGCAACTCAGGCTCCTTGACTTCAGGCACGTCCTCCACCTCAACTGTGATAATTATGTGCATCAAAAAGAGGATTATTTCTGAGAAACATAACAGTTTATAACAGCAACCAAGTTAGCTTTCTCTATCAGAAGCATTAACAGCTCCAGATAAACTTATGCTTTCAACACCCAAGGCTACAGCCCATATGTTACAAGCAAGTATATCACTGCCATAGTTATATACAACTGAAAAATGCCCAACAACTAAGGACAAAATTCATTAAATGACAGGAACAGGAAACAAATGACTGAGAAATGTGTAGCTTACCTCCAAGCAGTCGTTTGATCTCTGGTTTGGACGTGAGCTGTGAGGCCAACTCGTCCTTAGCCGTGAGGATCTCTTTGTCTGCTCCAGAATTGATTAAGTAGGACACTATATGCTTATGGTTCCTCTTGCATGCCCAGTGAAGGCATGTCCTGAATGGTGGGAGAAATGGGAAGAGAATAACACTTCAGCACAAGAATAAAAAAGACTGTGAAAATGACTATGACTACCAAATTATAAAGTTTAGATATATACTTGTTAAGTCAGTTTCATAACAGCAGCAGCCACGTGCAATTCACATTTAATTTCATTCCATGGTCACTCCTGTTTTATTGAGATAGCATGGAAATTTGCACTTTCCTTTGAGCAAACCCAATGCATACCTAAAAAGGAATGCATGCACTGCTTCCATAAGCCAGATAAAAGTGTCAGGTCAGGCTGATAAACAAGCTTGCCTCTGAGTAATAGGATAACAGAGACCTGTTTTAATCCCTGCATCGCCGCGTCTGGCAGCAATGACAGCTCAGAGCTCTCGGTCGCAGCAAGTTTCAGACAATACTGTCAATATTTTGGTCAGAAAAGTACATCATCACAAAGCTGTGAAGCAAACTAACACTTGTCGGCTTGCGCCTGGCATAGCGAAGGCCGCAGTTACTAGTTTAAACACTTACCATCCATTTATTTCGTTCTGTGAGTTGACATTTACTCCACTCTCCACCAATGTCCGCACTTCGTCAATATCCCCGATGGCAGACGCCTCTCTCAGTCGCTCCTGCAATTCCTTATCCAACGAAGTAGTGGACATTTTGGTACAGACGACTAGCGTAGTGGGATCATAGGAGATATAAATACCTGTCGGTTTAAGTCGTCAATACTAATCGCCTAATTATTTTCCTACCGATGGCACTCGGTTACACTAAAAATAGACTAGTAAATCGACAGTTAACATTAGCTTCCCGGCTACCTAGCTTTACAGACTGCTAGCTTGTGGCAGCAAAACGCTTCGGCTAACGCAACTTCTTGTTGATGGTCGGATCCTTCGACGTTTATACAGGCAGCTGGCTAATCCGTCTTCGCGGTTTATTTATATTGTTAGTCCACGCATTAGTAACACGCAAATGCGCTGCCAGCACTATCCTCAGTCTGCGTAAAATGAAATCATTCAATGGTGTCAGTGCTCCGTCGGTGGGCTGCCAAAAACACCACCGCCTCATCGGGGGGCATGTTTAGATGTAACAACGATGAACACAACTGTTAGTTCCCATCTGAACACTCTCGGTTGGGAAATTGACCTCACACGTCTTGTAACATCATTCACTAACTTTATGTGAAATCGTGTGGTACTGCCCCTGTCATCCCTTGTTTTTGTACAATTAAACCGGTGAAATGAATGTCAAATTACTGTTAACACACACACACACACACACACACACACGCACACACCCACACACACACACACACACACACACACGTGTTGCTGGGTTATCTGTCGCCATCCAGTGGATAAGTAGCCTATTAGGATAACCAGTTTGTAAGGTTTCTGTGCCATCTTCATGGTTAACCGGACCATTTTGTAATCATTATCACACGCTGCACACAAACCTTTCCATTTTGCTCCATGAGAGCGATTTGGAAGGATCTGCAGTTGTTTTTTAAGGGGAAATGGGTTGATTTCTCATTCAATTGCACGGACATTCATTGTTAATAAATGCTATCAAAATGCCTATTATCTCAAAACTATTGCACAGGGTGAAAAAAGTGTCTTGGTTGGCATGAGTTTTAAGAAAGGGTTGGTAGGGAGGAAAACCTTTGCTCTACTTAATGCTATGGTACAGCTTTAAAACCAGGGGGGTGTAGCTCACAGTGCTGCAGTGCATGCTTTTCTTGTGTGAAGCCATGCCCAGCATCTCTTGCTTGCCATTTTGGGGAGCACAATAGAGGGACATCCTTCAATCAGAAGGCCAAGGTTCAAGCCCCATGACCCCATGCATGTCATAATTTGTTGATAAGTGAGATGTCCTCCTCTGCCTGGCTAACACACGGGCTGTGTCCCAAAGCATCTGTTCCTGTCCTCCGCTGCCTCACTGCTCATCTCTTACCAGGAAGTAACTGGGGGAAGACAAGGAAGAGAGAAGAGAAGAGAGAGAGGAGAGGAGGTGGAAATTTGGACAGCTTTCATGGTTCATCATCACAAATGAGACATCTAGGCCTACATGATATACACAGGCCAAGAGATTACCTTCTTGTTCAACTTGTACTAATATTTAAGGTGCCATAAACAATTCAAGTAATGTGTTTTTTTAGCCATAGATATTCTAAAACTTGTGTGTTTTTTTTCATGCCTCTATTGTCTCACATGGATGAATGGTATATGAATAGTCTTTGTTGATCATACATCAAACAATCATGGAATTTGTTTTCCATTCCACCTGTTTGCCTTGTTTTAAGTAGCTACTCTCATGTCACCACCATAGTCATGGAGTTATTTTTGGAATAGCCAATATGACACACTTTTGGTTTTGGTTTGGGTCCTTTTGGATCTTTATTGGCAAATGTTTCCTAAGTTTCCTAAGCAGGGTAGCATAGGTAAAGGTTGAACTGATGGGGAATTTCACAAAAAATACTTTCAGGTTATTATTCTACAAAAGTAGACTTTTGCCTCTTGAAGCCTACTGTTTAGCCTACATAAGTTTTGAGATGAGCTGTCAAGATCAAGGAAAATCATATTTTAATAATCAAATAGCATTGAATGAGACAGTTTCCATTCCTATTCTTGAATCACAAAAAGTAATTTTATTTAAGTGATACAATCCTCACTTTTCAAGCCCAGACCATGTTGAATAGTTTTCTATAGTTGCTTATGGTATGTATTTTGTCAACAGAGGTGTAGGCAAGATAAGTATGTCTCTCCACCTCACCTTCTGTCAGATTTTGACGTGATTTACAAGTTAACTAAGCTATCCCAGACAAATCTATATGACTGGTGAGAGAAAACCATATTCTATTGGAGGGGTTCCCAAATTGTTTCATGATGATATATGTATAGGCTTTGGACCCTTATTTGGTAAGATTTCCTCTCAACTGACAACACGTCATTAGATATGATTTTGAATTGCACAGCTGTCTGCTGTAATTAGAGATGACACTGAGGAAGGTGAAACCAAAATAGCCGTTCTTGTTCACTCTCTGCTAAGTTCAAGTAAGTGAAATAATAAGGAATTTAAAATATTCAGATTTTGTTGGCTACCCCCTGGAAACCCCTCAAGGGAGATCTATTCTTGGGGTCCCAGGACCCCACCTTTTGAAACACTACTCCAAGGGCCTAGGCCTACATTGAGTAGATTCACTCTCGGCTTTAGAGCAAAGGACATCAAAATAGAGTAGGACTAGTACTCAGGATCATCTCTGAGGATCACCACCAGCAACACATCCATGGTCCTACATGCCACCCACCCTCTGACAAGTCGGCAGTCCTCTGTGTGATAACAACAAACTAACATTCTACTTCCGGTTCAGAGGCTAAAGGAGCTGGCTGGTTGGTTGGACGTTGTTGTTAGTGCATTTGGATGCTGCCATTTTGATCAGAAATACTTTTGCGCGCAATAGATGGTGTGAACTAGCCACACAAGAGAGTTCAGGATACTCTAAGTTAGAGTTTTAAGGTAAAAATGCTTTCTGCAGCCCAGTTACTCGATGAGTTGATGGGCCGAGATAGAAACTTGGCCCCCGACGAGAAGCGATGCAACGTACGATGGGACCACGAGACCGTAAGTTAGCATCTAGCCTAGCCAGTTTGATAAGCTAACGTAAGCTACACGCATTGTAAAATGACAATATTTTGCATTAGAGTTATAATTTAAGCCCCCTATTTTTAGTTCAGATTCCAGTGGTTACGCACACAATTCGTAGGGTTAGCTTCTTGAGAGCTAATAAGCTGTTACTTTGTTCGAGGAATAAAAGTGTTGCCTTGGAAAGCTAACGCTAATCATTGCTAGCAAGGTAGCTTGCACGCGAAGGCCTGTACGTCATTAACTCGCGCTATGGTGCTAGCCGCAGATTCCTTTAGTTATTTTAAGCTAACATTAAGTAGCTTTCAAATCAACGTTTCGTTTTGTGGAGCTAACTGATAGGGCTGGTAACTGAAACACACCTTTTCACTGACTCAGTACCTGTCAGAATCACACACAATATAACACACTGATCTTAGACCATACATACGATTTGTAAACCTCATGTGTTGTCTTTAACGTAAGGTTAACTGACTTCTTAGTCTGCTGAGTGACGAACTTTAATTGAAATTAGGAAAAATAATACAATTACCTCTCTCCTGAACTAGGTCTGCCGATACTATCTGTGTGGCTTTTGTCCAGCAGAGCTGTTCACAAACACCCGCTCTGACTTGGGTAAGTAAAGAACCTGAGCATGTATTTTTTGAGTAATTTGTTTCCAGCACATTAGCAGCCAGTGTATGCATGCTTCGTACTTTGAAACTGATGGAATGTTGTATTTTTTTCTAGGTCCTTGCGAGAAAATCCATGATGAAAACCTTAGGAAAACGTAAGTTCTAATTATGATTGTAGAAACCATGTGCATGTGTGTGTTCATGTTCCTATTCAATAACCTGTTTCTACCCCATTCTGTCCAGGTATGAGAAGAGCTCTCGGTTCATGAAGGAGGGCTATGAGCGGGACTTCCTGCGCTACCTGCAGTCCCTCCTGGCAGAGGTGGAGAGGAGGATTCGTAGAGGGCACGCACGCCTGGCCCTGTCCCAGGCTCAGCAGAATGCAGGGGTAGGTGCCAGCTAGTCTTATTTCATGTTCAGGCTTTGGGGACATTCCACATGAATCGGTCCTTATTAATGCAATGCTTTTGAAAATGAAACTCGCAAGGCATCAGTAAGGAAAATAGGCAAAGCTTGGTCTGAGGGATCAAGAAAATGTAGTTGTTCAGCAAGTCTGTGTCATTTTAGAATGCATTGTAAATCATGTGTCAGAAACGAACTTGCTCAGCATGCTTACCCTTAACCTGAGTATATATTTGTTATGTCTACAGGGGCCTGGTCCATCAGGAAAGAACGAAGAGAAAATCCAAGTTCTGACTGAGAAGATTGAGGACCTAGTTGTACAGGTTTGTGATGTGTGAAATGTGAATTGCAGGGCTTAAAGACCTCCGGCCAGGTGCCGGATTTCCGGCATATGGACGTTTAAGATTCACAAACTATTTTCCAATTCCGTAGTGTAGCACAGCTAAAATATGGAAACGGAGTTTATGAAAGCTGGTGAAGATACACGCGTCACTGAGAGAGGAGTAAAAAACAAACGGCGATAGGTATGGATTGAATAAACGGGTGGAGACGGGAAACCGTTTGACACTTGGTGCGACAAATTAAGGGAACCGGGTGTTGTTCTGCACTGTGTGCTCAACCAGCAGAAAGAAAGTGCTCTTTCCACATGAGGTCAATCCCAGACACAGCGCCACTATGCGCGCACTATGATATCTGACCACACCGGGAGCGATAGTACAGCTGCCGCTCCAGTAGCAATGACAGACCTGAACGTGATCTGTCTTTCACAATTTACAATCGTTATTCAGCATAAAAATGTGGCATTGCTTTGGCTGTTTTCTACAGAGCTCCCCAGGGGTCACCTGGTAAGAAAAAAATAATTGATGTGGAAATCCATACGGGCACCATTAGTAAACCGCGCATGGCTCCATGCACACGGTTTACTATAGTAGTAAATAGTAAACCGTGGGCATGGATTAGTAAACCGTGCCCTCGAATTAGTAATCAGTGCGCACGGAGTCCTAAACCATGCCCGCGGATTAGTAGACTGTGCACACGGATTTGTAATATGTATATTACAAATCCGTGTGCGATACCTATCGCACACGGATCAGTCAGGAACATTTCAGGCTCAGAGTGTTTTTTTGCTTTAAGCCCTGGAATTGCCGCCATACGTCATACATGCAATTTAATTGATTAGTGCATTTTTGTCATGGTAATTTGGAAGGTCCTGGAACTAGGCTACACTGTAATTCTTACATCTCCAACATATTCCACTTACACAGCCTTATCTCAACTGGAACTACCAACATGGAATATAGCCCTAAATCCAGTCATGACTTTGAATAACATGAAATAAGCTTATAGGACCATATTACGGTGTCACTAACACCTTAGAAGTGTAATTAGCAGTCTTATTACACTGCATAGTGATAAAACATGGCTCTTTTAACTTGTCTTTCTTTCTGTTCCTTTGGCCCAGATTGAGGAGCTGGGTTCAGAGGGCCGTGTGGAAGAGGCCCAGGGCATGATGAAGCTGGTGGAGCAGCTGAAGGAGGAGAGGGAGCTACTCAGCTCCACCCCCTCGGTGAGTCAGCCAACTCCAGGGAGGCTAATCCTCTCAGGCGTCATACAGACGCAGGTCAAGATAGTTGCCGTTGTTCAGATAAAGGAAAATTGCTGTTTTTTTGGGTGATATATAGATGATTCTTTGGTCTGAGTTTAGTCAAAGAAACAGGTGAAAATTGCATCTTGGTTCTCTTGTAATAGAACCAAAACATGCAATTCTTAGCGATTGTTGGTGCATAATGAATGTAAGGGTTTCAAAACTGGGTAAAATCTTTCTCAGTTAGCATAAAAACAAGGTGTTGATTTAAGTTGATGTGTTGACTGAGATTTGACTGAAAATTAAAAGCTGTATTCCACCAGTCCTATGACTCATATTCATTATTGGTGGCTAAAACGTACTGATTAACAGGGAGCCAAGTCAGGCATTCTGATTTCATTTGGTTCATACACTGCCCTCAGGTCAAAGCAACATCTGTTTGTAAAATGGACAAGCAAAACAGAATAATGATTTTGCTTAAAATATGAATTTGACGAAAAAAAATATTGTTTAAGTTTTTTTTATTGGAAGTGTGTTTCTGGATTTGCCAAGCTCACTTAATAAGAAATTAAAATCGTTTGTGTTTGAGAAAGCTTGAGTGCTTATGACAGTATTGCCTAAAGATGTATTTGGATGTGCTGTTGATACTGTTGGGATGTGCTCTTCATCCTAGACCATTGAGAGCTTTGCAGCCCAGGAGAAGCAGATGGAGGTGTGCGAGGTGTGTGGGGCCTTCCTCATTGTGGGCGACGCCCAGTCCCGTGTGGACGACCACCTGATGGGCAAGCAGCACATGGGCTATGCCAAGATCAAATCCACTGTGGAGGAGCTCAAGGTAACGGCTCACATATGTCATGAAAACTACATAGATTGATGGGTATAGAGTATAAATCGTAGGATGCATGTTTTCATTCTGGGACAAAGATTGAAAGATATGCCTGTATGGATGAGTACAGTATTGTGGAACACTTTTTTTAGTTCCCATGTAGAAAGCTGGATTTGTGATATAGGTATCTTTAAAGAAAAAAAAATGGCTGTCAGATGGCATGCATGTCAGGTTTTTCTTTTTGTCACCATTTAGTCCAGGTGAAATGTACATGAATAGTTCAGATTCACATAAAAGCAGCAAAATTGGTGTACCTTTATTCCCAGAACATTTTCAGAATTGGAGCCATCACAAAAACTTTACTAATCGATGGTTGCAGTCATGTTTTGTTATTGCCATTATCAACAAATGGGTTTTCCTCCATATCTGCTTAACTGACCATGATGGGATTGGGGAAAAATGTCTACACCTATGTTTTGATGGCCAAGGAATGCCATGAAAATACATTTTAGGAGAATGGAGAATGTTTCGATTTTACTATCAATGACAATCTGACATATGGGAAACATGGGAAATATGTTTTGGTCATTTTGCAGATGTGGATGAAAACCTGCTGCTGGTAATGGTACCACTGCTGATTGGTACCATTTTATTGACTGCTCCAATTCAGAAAATATTCATGACATTGAACTGTGCATGTAAACCGATTTTGGTGCTTTTAAGCAATATGAACGATTTGGCCTATTTCACCTGGACCATGTTTGAAATGAGCTTTGATTTAATCCATATTAGTCAGCTTATCCCTGGAGGGCTCTTGCTTATTTACCCTCAGGAGAAACTGCGTCGTCGCTCAGAGGACCCCGTTGGAGAAAGCCCAGCGGGCAAGAGAGACAGAGAAGACCGGGAGCGCGAGAGGGAGGAAAGGGAGAAGAAGCGCAAGGAGGAGGAGGAGAAGGAGAAAGAGCGGGAGAAAGAACGCGAAAAGGAAAAGGAGAGAGAGCGGGAGCGTGAGAGGGAGAGGGAGAGAGACAGAGAACGGGACCGGGACAGAGACAGAGAGCGGGAGAGGAGAGCGCGGCGGAGCCACTCCAACAGCCGCCACTCCAGCCGGGCATCAGACAGGAAGAGGAGCAGGTCCCGTGAACGCCGGAGGTCCAGGAGCAGGGACAGGGAGAGGGAACGCAAACGCAGCAGGTATTGCTGACTACATTCACAAGTACATTAAATGGATAACCTTGATTTTTATGAAATTCAGTCTCATTTTCCTTGTCTGTCACTTGTTACGACATGGAGAAAAGGTTCATTGTTTATCCTTTCAGATTTCCTAAAAATGGCATGTTGGTACTGCTAGCATTGCCTGTTGAAATTAATGGGTACAGCTAGCCTGCTGCTGACGGTACCCATTAATTTCAGTGAGGACCGCTATCAAAATATTTTCACTTAAGTGCCTTTACAAAAACTTTTCCCCCTTTATTGTCACAAATGACTGGTGAGGGTAAGCAAGGTTTCCACATGTTGTGGAAAACCTGACAATTTAAAGACTAGGTTTCCAGTCATGGGAAACTAGTCATATGCCCCTCTCCCAAAAGCAACCACTACACCTTTTTTAAAACAATGCTGGGATCATTCCCACTAGTACTAATGACATCCCCAAACTGATTGTCGTGCATAAAACATAGTTCAATCCTTGAGGAAACATAAATATGTCCACCACATCACCATACCTCATACCTAAATGGTGCTTCTGCATGAAAATTGTAAGGATGAGTGACTTTTGATATATATGATGGTTTCATATATTGTGGAAAGCCTGTACAGTTATTTGACAAGGAAAATGGCTGAAAGTTTGTTTGATTTAAAAATATAAAGCCTTGATATTCATGAGGTATTCTGTTCTTCCTTTCTCTAGGAGCCGGGACAGGGACAGGGAGAGGAGGCGCAGCCGCGAGCGCCCCGACAGAAAGCGTCGCTCCCGCAGTCGCGAGAGGAAGAGGTCGCGCAGCTCGGAGCGCAAATCCCACCGCCATCGCAGCCGCAGCAGGGACAGAGACAGGGATAGGGACAGAGAGCGGTCATCTAGAGACAAAGGTGAGGACATAGGAATCTGTTTTGCTTGTGTGTATATTTTACATGCAGTCCAGAGGCCTTCTTTTGTTTGAGGTGAAGTTTAGACGTTTTTTTTATGCCCTCTTTGACTCTCGTGCTTCGCAACAGTCTGACTTTATATATACAGTAGATGGCGAGCTAGTAAGAACAGTGACACGTACACACATCTGGTCTTAGTGTTGGGTTGAGTCTAAATTTTGAGAAAATTGTTAAAGCTTGCACACTGAACTGCCTTTTCACCACTTATTTTTGATCCAATTGATCCAACATTAACCTTTCTGTGTGACTGGAAATGCATATATACATACATATGAGGAAGTGGACTTTTTCTTTACTTGATGAAAAATGAGTAATGGATTAAAATGTCTGTTTTTGTGACATTAAATGGTGAAAGCGAACTAATGGCATGTGTGTTTCAGCAATTACAAAAGTTACTTTTTGATTGATGTGTACATGTTATCACCTTTCCCAGACCGTAAGGCGACAGAGGAGAGGTGCAGCAGCAGCTCTAAGAAAGACAAGTCCTCTGATGACGGCGACGCGGCCGCCGCCAAGGCCTCGTCAGAAGTGGAACCTATGGAGACAGAGGCTGCTGGCTCTGCCTCCTCCCCCCTGCTAAACGGCCAGCAAGAGCTCCTCCATTCTGAAGGTGACACTCAGTCCAATTAAAACTGATCTGATAGGACCTCAGATCAGGCTCAGGTAAGTGCGCCCTCCTCCTCGCTCCCCCCTGGCTCTCAACCCAACCCCCCCCCCACCCCCCAACCCCCCTCCTCCCCTTCTCCCACGCCCCCACCTCTCCCATCTCCCCCACCCACCCTCTCACCCTACCTCTCCCACCCTGTTTACGTTCAGTTCAATGCCTATGATTTTGTCTTATGTACTGTATGCATATATCTTTATCCTGTTTTCGAATAGTGCATCATAAGTATGCACTGAAGATGAAGGACTAGGCCCGATGAATGAGAAGAAGGTAGAAAACATTCACACAAAGCCAAGAGGGAAAGGCCAGTGTAGCCCTGAGCAAACATACCCGGAGGTACCCCTCGTTTTGTATCGGTTTTATGACACATATAGCTGTATATTTGTCTTTGTGGACAAAATGGCAAAAAAAGTATAAACCAGTCAAATTCGTTTTTTCCTGCCTGTATTTACCTGTTCTTTTTTTGTTTTTAACTTGGCAGTAGGAATATGTGATAAATTTGATTTGTTGACATACTATATTCCATATATGGAGCAAATTACAACCAGTGTGTGTCTATATGTGTATATATATCTTGGGGATTTTTTCCATCCTCATATACAAACACACAGCCTTTTTAGACGTGCTTGTAGCCATCGTCTCAGGTATATGTGAAAACGAGCCGTTTTTTATTTTGACGTAATCATAACTTTTCTCCCAAATGCCATGGATTTGCTGTCCAGCTCACTGTGCCTGATAATGCCATGCAGTGTGTGTTTGGGGGGTGTTATAGCACCGGGGGCCTAACGTAACTAACTAACTGGAGGGTAGGGTTTATCGAATGAATTACAGCTGACTTCCATACCTCACACAGCGTTGGTGTTGTGAGCGAGACCACATGAGAAAAAGGCAAATTAAAAATCATGGATACTCTCTGACTCTCAAACTGTGCAGGTACTCACCCCAGGTACTCCTTTCTCTACCCACATCCATTTCTGAATGCTGTTGCCTGTCAAAAAAAAAAAAGTACTTCTCCAGAACATGAACTTGAAAGCTTGATTGTTTATCATTTTATTTGTATGGTGTTTCTTTTTTCCCTATTTATTATTCTTCAAATATCTTTTGAAAGAAATTGTTACTTGTGCAATACAAACGTATGAGACACTGACAGAAATTCAGAAAATATTGAGTTGCACTGTCAGCCCGCTTGATATACCTTTGCCAACAGCTTAAATTGTCACTAATATGTATTTTTTTCCATAGTGTAACATAATTTTAATAGAAAGTATTCTTTATGGATATTCTATGTAGGATTTGTTCAGTTGGCAGGATGGTGCGTGTGTGTGTGTGACCTCAAATGTAATTGATTCAACTAATATATCATGTGAAACTGTCACTATGGCCATGGGAATATCAAACGGGTTGGCACTAATTTTAAAGATTTAGGTCCAAGGTAATGACCGGACCTTTTTGAATTACCTCACATTGACCCTAAGTGCAGACCAACAATAAAAATCATACAATTAAAAGTAGTCTGAAGGATATCTACAAAATGGCAGGATATTGTGGCTCAAGTGCAGTCAAGACAGCCGGTGTCCATTGTACTAGTAAATGGATAGCATTTGTACAGTAGCAAAGTGTCTCTGTTTATAATCTACATTTCCTCTGTGACTCATTTGAGGGATATATTTGACTAGAAGTCTTTAGGTAGATGGTATTGTAGCACCACTAGCAGCATTTGTTGCTACAAGCACTTGTTGGGGGGTCCTTGCTAATATGGCATTTTGTGAACATTTTTGCTCAACAGGGGAAGCTGGGATATCTGGAGGAGGAAGAATTTGGAAGAGCGCACCCCATCCTTACCCTGAACCTGACACTTCGCTGCTTAAAAACAAGGTGAACCACAAATGTAGTGGCTTATTTAAAAACATGAACACAGATGTGTAAAAGAGGAAAAAAAAACATTGATTCTCATGTTCCTTTACTTGTTTTTTGTTTTGGCTGGATCGGGCGAGTTGTGGTTCATCTGATGTATTTCTTAACTTGGTCTAGACCTCAACTAGACATCACCCTAAATACCAAACTTAGAGGAAGTTCATTATGGCTTTTTTGAGAATCTTTACACGTTCTCCTTGTTTCTTGGCATTTAGTGAAAATGAATTAAAACACAGTACTTGTGGCTTGTTTTGGCTTGTCAGGTTCCACTTCACTTCTTGACCTTTTTTTCTTTTGAAAAGTCAGTTGAAAGCGTATGTACAATGTTAGTCCAATGTTAGGGCGTGTCTCTTTTTCTCCTCCACTTAGAGCTCACATTGATTGCTCTTGTCCCCTTACTGTAAAATATACTGAATTAATTTTGATCAAAAGGTTTTGGAGACTGAATGAAGATTTGTTTCATTTCGCTCTGATTTTAATGCCCATGTTTGTCTTGATGAATAAAAAAAAAGTGAAAACTTGAATGTTGTGTTTTTCCACCATTGGAACTGTCTGCTAGATAAAATAGACACATCAAAAATGTAGCATGAGTTAGTACAAACATATGAGTATAGTTTTTGCTCTTGTGGCCATGTTTGTGTACAGGAGTGAGTCAGACAAATCATTTACAGCTAAATGGGTTTGCGTTGTGCTGTGCCCGTCAACATTTAGTGTAATGCCAAATATATTTACATCACATCCTCATTATCACACAGTTCTAGATTTGTTTGCACTGATTTTCATCATTAGGGTTTAGAGTTGGCAACAAAGATGTAGTTGAGACTGTTGATACTTTATGAGTACTTGGAGTATCCTCATCACATCATCTTACCAGAATTACGTTTTTAAATAAATGGTGCAATTACAGTAAACCACCTCATTAAATTAGTATATCACTACATTAGCACTAATGTCATTTGGGTTTTGAGGTCAGGATTCTTGTTTATTGATGTGTTGAAATTTGATGAGGAGAATTTGGTACTTCTGGTGTCAATGTTGAAAATGCAAACTGTTAACAGCCTATTGCAGACAAATCTTGTTTTGCGACCCCACTGTGCTCTCTAGGCTGCAAACAATGAAACCGCAACCAGTCTGGACTCAACAAGTGGCCACTTATGTATCACATCTTGCTGAGCTAACCTCAGCTTCCCTGGTTGCAAGACCTGCGGCTAAGGCTTAATAATAATTAATAATAATTGATTACATTTATATAGCACTTTTCTAAGTACTCAAAGTGTATGTGGCATTATCCAATACGATATTTTCGGTTCACTCGACCATAGACGTGTGGTAGTCCTATGGTACTTATTGAGTAATAACAAACTAAAATGTTGTCAATGTTACCACCACACTATTGTTAAGAAAATCTTATACTAATGGTCTCTCACACATGGACACTTACATTCATACACGGCTGTTGTTCCTTGTCAGTCTCAAACATATGTGCCTCTCTCACACTGCCCACACCGCATACGTACAAAGCTTGACACTTTGCCTTGGCACTGACCTTTCCAAACCAGGCGCCTGGGGAGAAAGCAACAGGTGTTTTTCAGAGCTCATCGTTGGGAGTGTAATTAATAACCACTGGGCACCCAGGTCAGTGTACAACCAGGGTGTACAACTTACTCCCTGCCGCTTCATCAAAGACCAGCGTCTGGAATCAAGCCAAGAGAGGAACCCCAAAGAAGGAACACTTAGGCCTTGTTCCAATCCCTCCGAAATGCATCTCCCTCCTCCCTTGTTACCCGTCCTGATAATCACTTGATGAAACGAGAGGCCATGGTCATGTTTGAGGTTTATTACAGATCAATCTTCAGCAGAATAGAACCAAGATAATCGCAGGCAAAAGAAGGAAGGATGTTTCTGACAGTGTTAGAATATGGCCACAGTCAATATAAAGGATGCAGGGAGATCTAGACTTCTCTTGCATTAAGTTAGGACTATATTTATTGCATCAGTAAATAGTTTGAATTCAAACGGTGGTAGCACTTAGTGACGGCTTAACAATGGCAGTGACAGACCAGTGAGATCAATAAACTGAGCAGCAATTGCTGGATTAAAAAAGAAGGCATGCCAATCAGAGCAAAATCATCCTCCAGCTCGATCAGTTGTCTGCTACATCAAAGCCGCTTCCCAGGGAGAGCGTGATCAGAAAGTAATAAGCAACACTATGCTGAGCTGATATGACTTTAACACATTCTGCTTTTCCTATGCAGCAAAGGCTTGGAAGGAAATTGACTGCTGCTTCCTTCAGCACAAAGTCTTCATTTTCCCCCGTTCGACTGTCAATGCGGAAATAGGGAAAATAATGCTTGCAAATGTCTTACATGTAATACATTTTGGAGCTTAGCAACAGTAATGTGGAATCTGTTTCGTATGTTACATGGCCCTGCTGGAGTCTCTTGTTTAATACATCATAGTGATACATTTGTGTTTCAAAAACGAAATTGCTACAATCGCATTGTTGTACCTTGTGCAAGGTTCTTTATACCCCACAAGTAAATTGCCCATCAATTACACATGATCAAGCCTGATAGAGGCGGCGGACAGGCCCAGCTGTGACCCCTGCTCCAGTCTGCCTCTCTCTCCTCTTGATCCTCGCCTTGGCCTCTTGGCCCTGGGTTCGCTCTCTGTGAAAATGTGGCTGCCTCTCCTCCCTTCCCGTCGCAGAAGAACAAACTAGCAGGTGGGCGGAGGACGGTCCGTTAACTTCTGGGACAGAAGCAGAGATGTGGAACAATGACCCATGGAGGGGGAAGCCTTGGTTTGAGGGCCAGGCACAGTGCTCGTTTGGGGAGATAGATTGGCAGCAGGCAGCAGCAATCATGCATGGTTAAGAACTGGATAAATGGTGCAGGTGGGTTTGATGAGCTGCATTTGGTTTTGTGGTACATTGATATTGTCTGATGCAGTGATATGCGACATTCTTGGGGTAAACTAGGACAAAGTCTGAACAAAGATTTTTGAGGATTGTATAGCGATGATGGTTTAGGAAATAATTCACCGTGTTTGCTATCAATATACTGCAGTAATGATTTCTTGCAGTGTGCTTGTTGTACAACTGAACAGCAGGAGGCAGTGTGTCCCTATTTTTGACTCAATTGCCCAAGCCAAAGGCTGCATGTACCAAACCACAATGTGTGTGAAGCAGTGGCATCAGAGCAGTGCAGATTATGTCTTGGGACACACATCTGCACATGCACACTCACACATGAGAGCATGGTGGGAACCCTGAGAATAGTAACTCACTTTAAACAGCGTCACACACAGGCGACATTAACATCCCATTCTCTCTGCAACACACAATCTTTCTGCATGTCATTAGGAAAGCAGTATTTCCCCAGGGTAAGAGTGGTGTTTAAAGGGAAAAACAGAGGGGAGAAACAAGAGTGAAAGATAGTAAACCAGGGAGAAACGACAGGGTAAATGAAAGAAAGTGATAGAGCGGGAAACGGGGAGAGAGATGGAGGGAGTCGGCCGGATGTGGGGCTAAATAACCAGTGAAAAAGGATAATGGAGATAGATCGTCTTCTCCCTTGCCTCCCTTTTCTCTCTCTCACACACACTCGCTCTCAAGTGAAGGTCGAGAGGGAAAGCGCTACGTAGATTATGTATTAGAGACAGCCATTCATCAGTGCCACAGCAAGCACAGTAATGCCCTGTCACTGTGCTATCTGATTAATGATCGCAACTCCTCCGACACATGAACACACACACGCAGCTTATGTCACCTGTCAGTCATCGTTCTGAAGGAATATGATTCCCCCTAAAGGTATCTGTCATTTATGCTGTGCTTGCACCTATTTCCGCTACTCCTTGCACAGCTGTAACAATAATAGCCCATCTGAGTGTGTTTTTTGCTGTGATTAAAGGTATGACAGTGATGCCAGCAGTGCCGCTGGCATTGCTGAAGTACCCATATCACAGTATAGCACATCCTTGAGGGTATTTTGGTTTTTATACTGTTACCAATGCATGCGGTTGTAAACAACATAACATTTTTCGGCATATCACTATGTATTTTGAAAAAGAGAAAGCTAGAGAGATGAGAGATTTACTAGCTGCTTGGCTAATCTAATTAACTTTGCAACCCATCTATGAAGTGCAGCAAGTCGTGTCTTACAGCAGGTGCATAGGAGCGCCTCTCTTAGGTTACTTGGCTGGAACAACCCCATATCTACTATAATATCTATTACTCCCACCACCATCATTTTCCTTATACCCTCTCCATTATATCTAATGGTGGGTGAAGAGTTACAGAGTTACAGTGGCTTTATAGCACATCAGGTGAGGCCGTAACTCCTCAGAGATGTGTGTAATGTATGGAGGCGAAGCATGTGTTCCACGCCAGCGCCTTCAGAGCTTGTGTGAGGATGTAGTGTGAAGAAACACGAGAGTGGATAATGCTTTTGTGTCTGCACTGCGCTCTATTCTGTCTCTCTCCCTCTCTCAGCAGATGGCTCCACCGCAGGAACTGGGCTCCAAACAGACTCTGAGTAACAGCCCAGCAGCTCCCTTTCTGTCTTTCTGTCTCTCTATACCTCTTCTTTCATTTTCTCACTTTATCTTTTTCCTCTTTTTTTTTTTTTTCCGCAGTATTTGCAGTCCTGGCCCTAGACGAGCCACCCGGAGCCAGGAGCCGGGGTGGCAGCCAGGGATAGTTTCAGTCCTCCCACCCCAGCATCAAAGCCCTTTTGTGGGCATTGAGCTGAGGACAGCCCAGTCCCAGGTGCTAACTGTCTCCACCTTTGAAAGCTCAAGAAGGAATGTTTGGACAGGCAGCATGACAGGGGGATAAAATGAAAACAATAAAGTGAGAATTTGCAGGAGAATTATTTACAGCATTCTTTAGGAGGAGGGCGAAATGGAAGACTGGACATGAAGTGTGGGGTTTGGAAAACAATGTATAGACAGATAAGAGAGTGCAAGAGAGGAAGTCAAAACACAGAAGAGGGGAATGATTTGGATGCATGTCATTTAAATTCTGCAATTTACTATGCTCCTGCCAAACAAACTCATTCCAATGCTAATAAAGTATATTTGAATTTAAATGGATGGCTACAAAGTAGGAGACAGAGGGAGAGAAATAGACAGAAGAGAAGAGAGAGAGAGGCTGACAGGGGGATGGATAAGTGATTTGAAAAGCTTTTAGTCTCAGTCAGGGACTCTATTTATGGGTAAATAACTGGATCTGATATGTGGGTGAAATCTATTTCACCTCATGTCCAACACGTACTACGCATGCATGGACACACATAGACGCACGCACACACACACACACACTTGAAAACCAAGGAGATGCCGAATCATCCCCTGGTGCAACCCTGTCTCCATAGCAACGCCTCAAGCTGACCTCACCTAATTTGTACCATAACAACCGACAGTCGCCCGCCGCACGAAAATATGCACCAGGCGAAATAAAAATAGTTCTGAACGCAGAGCTAGCAGACTGGCCTTTGTGTCTCCCCACACAACCGGCAGGGGAGAGAAACCTGGAAGTGAACTGAAGCAGAGCAAAGAGCCGATATCATCAAAGTTATGCTGACTAATGTCCAAGAATGGAGAGCGAATCGTTTGAGAAGACTTATTTCCACAGGCCATTTGAATGTCTCTCCTTTTTCGTGTAAAGCTGAAGGTTACGATCAAATGTCACAATAAAGTATCACCAGTGTGCGCGCTTCAGTTGAGCTGCAAAATCAACATCGGGTGACATTTTAGCCCAGAGGGGGACGGTGATGGGCTCCGGCGTCATTACAAGATCATTAACGACTCCTATGTTTAGTTATTGATCACAGACACTGCCACCCAAAGGCTGCTCATTACGAGCTGATTCCATGATGTCGTATTGTGGCCCTGTCACTCATGACTGATCATTGTTCTCCAGGTTCATTGGTATTGACCTACTCATTATCTCCAGCAGCTGTTGATTGCTAATGGAACTATTCATTCACTTTCCATGGGTATGGAGGATACATTGATCTCACTCTTATGGGTTATGGACCTAAAGATATTCTATAGATTATTTAGTTATTAGTGCTTGTGTTGGCCAAGAGGCAATTATGGAAGCCTTTAATGGCAAATCAGTCATCTTTTTTTCCTTTAACAAGTAGGGTTAGAAAACACATGGGAAGATAAGGCTTTTGATGTAGCACTTTTTGTCACATTGTGTCAAAGCGTAGCTCTTGATAGATCTTTTTTCATCTGTTTAACTCATGCCTTCCCCATAATGATATTTTCTGTTGGAGAACGAGCATTATGCTCTCAATTATATTCACGGCCGAGCTCATACACACCATGTGTATTTCACATACACACACACACACGCACGCTCAAGTGTCCTCCCCTGTCTTCTCCTCTCCAAGAAAATGCTGACGATGCGGCCTTTTCTTCTCCTTCATCTCTCTCACCCGCCCCTCCTGTTTAACAGCACACTTTTCCATCCCATGAATTATGTATCTGATTAATTAGGCCCGTCATTATAGTATACGGTCAACTGGAAATTCCCCTCTGTTCCAGTTCAAACATAAAACGGACCGCTTTTTTCCCCTTCTCTCTCCTCTGCCGTCGTTGGCGGCTGTGTGATATGGATGAGAGGGAGGGCCCTGGGTATTTGTTGTACCCCTCGGGATGTTGCATGGCATTGCGCAGGGGAATACAACAAAATAACAAGATAACAAGATAAAGGCCTCATGTTGGACTTCAAAGCGGAACGGCTGGTTGAATAGAAGCTCAGTGAATCACAATCCGCGCCTTGGTGGTTTCAAAGAGCGGCCTCTGCGTACCTGGAAGGCAGGGGCTGGGGTAGTTTGGAGGGGTTCGGGGGCTAGAGCAGGATATGCACACACTGGATGTTGCGCATAAATACACACAGATGCGCACATGATGGCGTGAACACATACACACTTTCCTGTCTCTCCCTTATTCCCCCGCGACGCACACCCAAATGCAGCTCAACCTTCAAAGCACACAGAATACCGCCTCTTAGCGCTCTTGCCCTTCATACAATAACGCGGCAACCTATCTCACCCACAGTGGAACGATCGAGTTAAGCCATAATAATCCAAGCCTAGTCTAGCTGCAGCGTGTTGCCTGCATTACCCTCTTCCTCTATGCTGCACCATGTCCCAGGCATGTTTAGCACCGAGAACCTAGAGGTGTAAATCTCCCGCAAACCCGTAATCCCTGGCAGACCGCAAGTCCCCCACCCCGAGGTGCCGTCTATGCAATAAATCCGCGTAGCAGTTATTGATCCATGCTGTGCTTGTGAAGGTGGCCTCTCTTGGCACGTCGAAGACAGTAAAACGCACACAGGACATGAACGCACATATGACAGGAGGGACTAGATGTTCAGGCACATGTGAAAGATGATAGAAGTTCTCACAAATATGCAAATTCCGCAGGCAAAGCTTGCTTTTCAGTCTCTCTTTCTCTCTCTGTCACACTTACACTCACAAATACACATTCTCCAGGCTTTAATGCACTGCTCCGGCACCATGAAGCGATGGGGGGCGGCCTCTGCATTGTGAATCCTTTGGCCTTTCATCGATCCCGGGCTTCAATAGCTCTCTATTGATCCTACCTCTTTCCTTGTACAGAGATCAGTCATGTACCTGTCCACTAACGCTCTACGGCCAGCAGTGCTGCCTTTTATGCTTGCCCAACACTAAGATTAGGCTATATTGGCTAGGCAGTGATATGGTTTAACAAGCTAGGCTCTCATGCTAATCCAGTACAATGTGTCTGGGAGTGATAGCTTTTGAAATACTTGAAGATTTGTGTCTTTAAACACAAGCTTTCAAAGCAGTAAGCGTGTGAACATGCCTGCCACCGCTCAGCTGCAAACACTGTCAGATGGCATTAGTCTGGTGCATCTGTGTGCGCTTCCATAAACACGTGCCTCGGTGTAGGTGTTTACGCCCGCGTTTGTGTGTGTATTCACTCATCTTCCTGTAATCATCCTGTGTGCGTTTGCGGTGGGTAATGAAGCACTGGCTGGCTGGCGGTGTGCAATCATGCAAATCAGCACCAAGCTCGTTCCCGGCAAGGAAGATTACAGGCGCGGCCGGACACCGAGCGTGGCCGACCTCCTCCTGCCTGATTTACTCCCTCCTGCTCTGACTGTCACCGTGAAAGACAGTACAGCACTAATGTAAAGGGTGAGAGGGAGGCAGGGAAGAGGAGGAGAGGCTGAAGAAATTAGATGAACACTGACAGAGAAAGAAGCAAAGGAGGAGGAGGGGGAGGGTAGCAACACAATAGTAGATTGAAGTTCTGTGTGTGTGTGTGTGTGTGTGTGTATTCAATGCACTGCTGCACTTTCTGTGTATTCAGATTTACTGTAAATTAGTGCTCGTCCAAAATTGCCCATTTCCCTCAATATAGCATAGCAACACTCATCTGCATTAGCTAGCTGGCAGACATGATTCCTGGCTCTGCCATTTAGTCCAATCATATTGTGAGACACTGGATGGGCTCCAGTCATCATGTAGCTTATTGGCATGTGGCATGAACACATGGACAGACATTATCAGTCATAAGAGGGAAATCATAATGTGGGTGGCATAAACATAAACAAGACAAATGATTGTCTGGGCAAGTGGTTTGACACGCGCACATAAACAGCAGAGTGAAGGAGAGCTTGGCATGCTGCTGATTCTTATGAGAATAAGTGTTGCAGTGTTGAGGTGTGTGTCTGTCATAATGATAATGATGTTTTTAATAGTTTTATATTGTTTATCTTCATAGATTTTTTTTTATAGTTTTTTATTTATGTATATTGCCTTATATCTTTTCTGCCTATTACCTTATTACCTTCCCTGTACTTTGTTCTGCCATTGCACTGTAGATTGCTGCTGTGACACCCGAATTTCCCCTGGGGGATCAATAAAGTGCAATCTTAATCTTAATCTTAAATCTTTTTCCTGTTTATCGACTGCTACTGGAGTATATGCGCATTCAAGTATTTGTGTCTGTGGGTGTGTGTACATGTGAGATGCAAAGTCTGTTGTGTGTGAGACGTCAAAATGTGTGCAAGTGTGTGGTTGTGTGTGTTTTGGGGGGTGAAGTCAATGGTCTTGTGTAAGAATGAGTACTGACATTTGCACTGACGTGTACTGAGATGGAAAATACAGTGCGGTCTGACAAACACCTGACTCTCACCTCAGAACAGGGAGCAGGTTCGCACACGCACACACACACACACACACACACACACACACACACATGCATGTATGTACATGTGTGTGCACAGACACACACCCACACAACGTTTCACATACATTGGGTTCAAGTCTATGGCAATGCTTGAAAGAATTCAGTCAGAATTATGACTTTAAACTCAGAATTCTGACTTTATTCTCAGAATTCTGACTTTAAACTCAGAACTCAAATACATTTTTCACGTGGCCCAAATCCTCTTCCGTATCTGTCTGTATATGCTTCAGCAAAGAGAAATGTTTACATCTTATTGAAATGCAGGAAAAGGCAGGACACAGGATGGAATTATCCACAAAGTCTGGTACAACGTGAGAGGGATTTAGCTGTAGGCTCCTCTCTAGGATCTCTTGATTGATTCCTGAGGGTGAACCTTTAGTATTCATGGGAATGGGAGGCTGGCCTCGGATCAGCGGTAATCTCATCTTCCTGGAATTGCATACAATACATAGAATGACTGCAAAATGCTGCACGCAGAGTGAGACAGCAAAAGTACTGATCATGTCAGGTTTTCGTAGTGATGTACTGATGCGGATAATGGCACCTATTTTAAATAAGCAGGGTAATACTAATAATATAAAACTATAAACCCCATGAGCCTAATTTATCAATATTTCTGTTTGAAAGTTGCTGAAATACTGTGACAAAACGAATTCAGAACATGACACATGTATGCCGAATGTTCACAAAGACAGGCCACCTTCTAATTTACTGTTGATTGCATGGATCAACAATGGTTCTGCGCAAATTATTTTGGAATTGCTTCATAAATGAGCCCCGAGGAGGGTTTTAAGTGGCTGAGTGTTCCTGCTGCACCTGTCATCCACATAACACACCGATTCCCATCACAGAGAGCGCCATCAGCTGACAACCACTGTTAAAAGACAGCTGGAGCAGCAGCGGTGTTGATTTGAGCTTAATGGTTCATTTTTTTCTTCTGGGTGTTAATGAGAAACATCAGCTGACAGGAGCGAGAGGGCAATGGCGGGGCCTGTAACAACCGCAGGACTCAGATTCATTTTTATAGCTGCAGCTATCTGCCCCCTATTATTACAACGCAGAGCCTGGTGAAAATGAGATGGCATGCCCCAGGTGAGCTGTGGACCTGGAATCCAAAAGGGGGAGATGGTTATTGGTTATTAGATTGTTTGCTGCTGTCTAAAATCAAAGGGTCAAACTCAATCAAGGGTCAAACTCAGCTCCTTGGAGGTACCGCTGCTTACATTTGTTAGTTGAACCATTATTAGATGCTCAGTAGGAGCACCTCTATAAGAGCTGGGGTCTGTGTGTGTATTTGTTTGTTTGTTTTTGCTTGTTTGTTCTTTCGTTCAGTGCCCAGCATCTGTAATATGTCAAAAAACGGACGATATCCTATGTATTTCAATGAGACCTATTCAGTGACGGATGACGGAGTGCAGTACGTGAAAATACCACAACCCAGTCTGTCAAGAAAGTTGAAATTAGTTGAACTTTTGACGGAGTGTAGGTGAATGTCATCCGCTGAATGGACTTCATCAGCCAATGAAATTTGTACAGTCTCTGTCCATGGGAGTTCTTCAGTGCACTGCTGGGAAAAAAAATGAAGGAACAGATTATCACCACAGTCTCTGCCTTTCCAGACTTAGACTGGAGAGCATTTGCATGGCAGAGGGTGAGCGCTCAAACTAGCCTTGCAGGGTTGCTCTTAAAACACGGCCACAACAATGCAATCCAGGTGGATTCAACCGCAAATACTTGTCTGTGAATTTGACGGGTGCCAAAAAAAACGCCGCCTGAGAGTCCTGCATAAGGGAAATAGAGTGTGCGCTTGTACACCAGGCAGTACGGTAGAGTCACACAAGCATCAAGCAACTTTGGTGCTTAATTTGGTTTATCTTTGGTGAATGGTTCTCACAAGAGATCTGATTGGTTGAATGTAAATAGCAGAAGCAGGAACACACACACACACACACACACACACACACACACCAAAACCCCTTGTCCAACATTATCTCCTGAGCACGAGGAGCGGCAAACAGCGAGCGGACATCTACTTTACTCTTTTTAGTTGACTGCATGCCATATGTGCAGCAGGAGAAAGAACATCTGCCACAAAACAGGAAGGAGAGATACACGAGCAGAGTGGATCTGCAACAAGATGCATGATCCCCCCGAGAAGAGAGCGCAGAACAGGGTCACACCACACATTTCAGCTCCTGCAAAACTAATAGACCAGGGAAATTAGCCTGCGATGTCACGTGAGACGGTGCAGCTAACATTCCTTTCCAAAAAAAACAAAAAAGTCTATGTATTTGGAGGTAAAGTTGGTTTCGAGATTTGTTTTTTATGGCACTGACAAATAGTCTGCTTATCTTCATTGTCTTTTTTTCGACCACACGTCAAATTTGCTGAATTGAATGTTAGATTCCTCATCATCAGCAATAGTTGAACAACAGTTTGAAGGGACCTTTTTACCTACAATAATGACCTTTTTCTGTTCATCTTGGTGTTTCGGCCTCCTAAATCCTGTAATTCTCATGCCACAGATTGGTATCTCTTGTTATGCCTAACAATTATAGATCATTATTATAATTCACAGTTACTGGTGTTTTTATATTCTTGTGTTTCATCCAAATAACTGTTTTGTCGTTGACATACTAAACACTCTTGATTCTTTTAATCTACATGCTACTTATATACAATCTTTCATATACACATGGTAGACTTGATTTCCTGACATTTGGTGTGAACATTGAAGGTTTAGAAACTATGGGGATCACTTCTTAAATTGATCTGTTTGTATTAGAAATTTGTATTAGGAAATTAGAGATTTTAAGTTAGTCTTTCTCCTCTCCATTTCTCATTATAGCACAATATTTGTTAATTGCACAAAATGCATTTCATGTAGACCATTTACATGTGCAGAGGAATGAATTAAGCACCTAGAAAATCACACATATTATTCATTTGATTATGGACAGTTCAATCCATGTTTTGTGAACATGAAAAAGCATTTTCCCAAAGCTAGAAAGTGACAACACCCACTAACCAGAGTGTATTATTATTGTGTACACTTTTTTTTTTTAGCACTGCAGTTAAAAAAGCCTATTTAGATGTAAGTTCAAACACACAAAGTCCACAAAGTCAGTCTGTAAATCAACATAGAGGATCTTGGTTTTGACTCTTGATTACATTGCAGATTGCTTGGCATATTGCTCTAAGAGAGAGTAAGTCTTATTCATATTCACAAGTATGTATTGAACTGCCTAAGATCATGTGAAAATGTGAATTCTGCTTTAGATGAGACTTTTGCTTTAATTAAAGCTCTAAATCGAGCCCATTTTGTGAGCTCACTATTTCACTGAGAGGTTTGAATGGAGAAGTTAAGCTCTCATTGGTTACATGCTGAACCAGACTCAATGGGCTTCAACAATTCCTTTCAGCAGTCCTCTTTTGTATTGTAGTGGAACTGAATCAGCGAGCGCTTTGGGTATAAGGATGGAAAATCAGTGTGCCGACAGAAAAAGGAAGTCATTTAAGTTTAGATGAATGGGGAGAAATCCTATACTCAGTGAACTCTGATCCCCTCGCTTGTCTGCTGTTCCCTGTATGCCCGCTCCTTAGCGACCTATCCTCATCCAGGTCCAGCAAGCCAAATATAGCCCCCTCTCCCTTGACGTCCTGCGATCACATTGGGGTCTATTTGCTGATCCGTAGAGCCAAGAACAGAGATGTGAGATAGAGGTGAAATCTTTTTTCTTTGAGATATTCGTCCTCTCTCGCTCTAGTATTCGGGTTTCTTCAGTGTCCACATGCCGTTGTCATTGAAGAAGAATGAAGAATGAAGAAGCATAATGCCAAACACAAGGCGGTTAGACAGAGGATTTGTAATCGAGCAATACACTGTGACATTAATCAACCAGTCAATTAATTAACCAGTGCACAGTAAGTAGTTGAATTTTTACTTTGGATGAAACCCAACCCAGAGCTTTATGTTTTAAATGAAGCACCAAAATATTACTGAATTGAAAAAGGAAGTTGTCCTAACCATGTAACCAAAAAGAGAGAGAGAGTGAAAAAAACAAAAAAACAACCCTTGGGGTTCATGTTAAAGTCTCTATCATTGATCTTTCCGCCTCGCTGCCAATCATTTAATAATTTCATCCCCTTGAAGCATTCCTTCCTCCCTGCATCAGCTTCTTTCCCCCACTTTTCTGCCTCCTCTCTCTCTCTCTCTCTCTCTCCCTCTCTCTCTCTCAGCCTATTAGTATCTGCTCTCACCTCTGCTCCCTTGCCTCCACACGAACATCAAAGCCATAGACATCAAAAGTGTTACACAGCCACTCATTTGAATGCACTTATCTCTTCATTCATGCTGGTGAGACCAAATAACACACATGCACGCGCACGCACACACACACACACACACACAATGCACATGCACGTTACTGTCATCAGCCTTAGGTTTGAAAGGCATCAGCTCCTGCAAGTTGTTAAGACCAGATTGGATGCGCACAAACGGATGCAAACACAGATACTCTAACATCAGCATGAAAACATTCATGCACACCACACACACGTTGCAGTTGCAAGCACCGACACCAACATACACACACACACACACACACGCGTGCACACACACACACTATCTCAATGCCATGTCTTGCCCTGCACTCTCCCGCTGACAGATAATTCATTATCATGTTATCACACAACCCTTCCCTGCTAAATAATTCATCACCAGTAAAAAGGAGCTAATGTGCATCCTAAAACTTTTCTGTTTTAGAAAGGAAGGGTGGTCTGACAAAATGATGTGCGTAGTGTGTATGGGGAGGATCAAGGTAGTGTGTGTGTGTGTGTGTGAGTGCGTATCTGTGGGTGGTTGCATACCGTTGCTTCTCTATAGGTTGAGAGAATTCTACAACCCTTGGGTTTATGAAAACTTTTCATAACCAGTCACTTAAACTAAAAAATGCATTGTCGTCAGGCTAAAAACAAGGCTGTTTGTCTTAGTTGTGTTAAGAATGAATTCCATTATGGACTTAAAATTCTGTGTATTGTGGGAATTATTGTGTGCAGGTGTGTGTGTGTGTGTGTGTGTCCATGTATGTATGCATATGTGTGTTTTTGTGACCAAGGCCAAGCTACCAATCCATCCCTACCTGTGAACCAGCACTGTCCTCTAGTTTCCTTTCCTTTCCTCCCTGACTCTCCTCTCACAGTCTCTTTTTCTCCTTTTCCTTTTCCTCTCCTTTTGCATCCAGATGATCACCTCTCTCTTACTTCCTTGTTTCAGCTCCGTTCTTTTCTCCTCTTTACTTCCCCTCTATGCTTTCCACTCTTTACTTTCTTCCCCTTTCCCCTTCCTTTCTCCTCTGACCTTCCTCTCTTCTCTCTCTACTACACCTTTCCCCTCCCCTTTCCTCTCCTACCCTCTCCGTCCTCCTACCCTGTGTTTGTCAATGCAGGCAGGATAGTGTGTAATTCCATCTATGGGTACATCCTGTGCGTGAAGTGTTGGCTTCAGTTGCACTTCCTGGGCTCATGTGGATATACAACATATGTTCAGAAGCTAAATATGGACATTTTTCATCCGCCAATGGAGTTTGTAGTGCAGCAATGCGACACAGGCGCCCTCTCTCACTCCGCCTGGCTCTGTTGTCTCTCTGACTGAATCTCTCTTTCTTGGATGTTTTTGGCACCTTTCTCTTGTGCTTTCTCTATTTGTTTCAACCTCATTCATCTCTCCACCTTTTCTTTCCCTCCCGCTCTCCTCCCATTCTTTTGTCCACAGCCCCATCTCTGTGCCTCTCTCTTTCTCTCTGTCTCATTCTCCCTGTCTCTCTGATATCGGCACTGCATATGAGTACAGACAGACACAGCGAGGACAAAAGACAACAGCGGCTACAAAGGAAGCTTTGGTGGCGTCTTGTTCGAGGCTGCAGCAACAGGCAGATGACAGCACACAACAATGGACGGGTGCTCCAAACTCCACTGCAGCTAGGATGGCAAAGTCTCTTTCTCTCTCTTACACACGCGTGCACACACACAGCAGGCTCTTAGGTAAACAGGGCAGACAGGCGCTCTAGTGGAGGAGAAATGCTCGCCCACTGTGGGCCTACACGCTCGGCAGAGCGCCTAATTGCAATGATAAATATGAGATGGTGGAGACAGGAGACAGAGGCTCCCAGGAACTCTCCTCACATGAACCTTGGGAGGGAGATGGCTGCTAATGGGCTAGGCACACACACTTCTGTACACAAGCACACACAGTCAGCGCATCTAAAATATATACTACGCTGCCACAGTGCAGGGGCCAGTGAGAGTTTCACCTCTCCATCTTACTTTACACCCACAGTGTGCGTGGCCTGTTTGTATAGCCTGAGGTGAAAACACCAAATGCAGCGGGTAACCTTGAAAGACTCTACTGTCTTCAAACTGAGAAGAAGACTGAATCTTGAGTTTATCGTTAATAGGCTTGAATAGCCTTGTGTTTATGCTCAGGTTGGAGAACATTATGGGTCATTATCTTTGATCCCTGCGCCACAGACCATCATTTCAAAACTAATAGGCTTATTTTAAAACTAATAGGCTCCCATTGATATGATTTCAGCAATGAATGTAATATTGCAGCATTAAATTAAATCTAATGAGTTTCTTGTTTTTTTTCTCTCTCTTGTTCTGTCACCCCTCGCTCTCTCTCTCTTTCTCTAGTTCCCTCCTAGATTATCAGTTTGATCCAGCGTAGATGTTAGCTCAAGCAAAAAAAAAAAAAAAAATCAAAGCCCTGATCCTCTATTCAATATCGCCACATTCTAATTGAAAGCCAGACACATAGGGCTTTACTGGGCAAATCTGCAAAGCCACCATGAGCAATTGGGGAGCCAGGGAGATATCTGGAAAACAAGAGAGGAATGACATAGATAAACTTAGAGAATGGAGGAGAACAAAGGGATGGAAGAGTGTAAGGGACTGACATTCATTTACACAAAGTGACAAGCTGGAAACATTAGTGAAATGTGAATAATAATTATGTACAATTGCAATATTTTTGTCTCATGCTAAAATGACACATGCATGGACATATTTTCCAAAACATTATTTGTAGTCTTACAGGGATCTGAGGGCCAGAATAGAGTACATGACGTCACATTCAGGCACCCAAAGAAGATTTTATTCTATTTAAGCTATATTCAGGAGAATTTGTGGTCTTTGAAATTCACGAGTGCCTCCATAGTTTGCCCTTGACTATAACCTTGTGCCATGCATAATGTGAATGTCTGTGTGTTGTTGAGTTCGAGCTGATGTGCTGCCTCTTATTCTCACTCTCACTGGGCTCGTCCCACAGCATGCGCGAGAGACACGCTACAGCCAAAAGCTCTTACTGTAACACCACAACCCAACACTAAGAAAACAGAGCATGTTAAGATGCAACAGGCATCAAAGTCAAACAATTCACTTTAAATCCACTCTCTTATAAGCACCTCTGAAATGTTGCAAATATGTGAACTCGGTGTCTTCTCTCTATCCAATATGCTATTGAGAGTGGGTACGCAGAATGACAGTTTTATTTTTGATTGAACCGTGCAACCTAAGCTGTTATGTATTTACAACAGCAGATACTCAAATGACTAGAATGTCAACAAAGCTAAAACCAACAGCTTCCCGTTTTGTTCTCCGCCCGACTTTAAACCAACTTTCATGTACAAATGCTTTGAAGTGCGCTTCAGGGAGATTTCACAAGGTTGTCATAATTAAAGGTCCAAATAAATGATCAAATAAATACATTACATGAATAATATGTTACCCTTGTTGCTCCATATGCTCTTTGATTTGAAGGACACGAGATGAGCTGTGTTTTATACTCCGTGTTTTCACGGCAGAGCAAACTTTATTAGGAATTCAGTAAAGTTGTGTAAGGCAGCATCCAGTAACCTTATGTGACTTTTATTTGAAGGGCATGATTTTTTTTTTTTTTTTTCCCCAATTCTCCCATTTTTGCTTTGTAAACAATTGCAGTGAATCTTTAGAGGTCCTGTGTGCCCGCTTGCATGCTGCGCCTGGGTAATTCAATTTGTGCTGTGTGCTTCGGCACACTTATTAACTGGGGATATTGGCACTTTCTGACAAAGAGAGAGAGAGAGAGAGAGAGAGAGAGAGGAGATGACAAGCAAGCCTAGGCAACAATGTACAAACCAAAGCAACAGAGACATTGCATCCGATCAAAAAATGCCACCTTCAATTACCATGCTAATGAGAGAAAAGGCACATAATGCAAACAGCCGACTTCCCTATGGGGGAATTTCATCCTACCATTTCAAGATAAGGCGGGTTCAGCGCCACACTAATATTCAGCTTTCATTTTTTTTTTGGGTGAAATTGAGGTCAGCAACATTTGTTTACCTTCTTGGTGCTCTCATTCATTTTTACCATTCAGCAGGCAGTGTAAGTGCATGTCTTGGAATTATCGAGGGAGTCTGCCATCCTTCGGCATTTTATTAGTTTTTCATGTTAAGAGAAAGTGACGAGAGATCAAAAATAGGACAGGGAGAGCTGACAGCATTACCTGGGATTTCACATCTGGCTATTGCTAACACAGCGCACTACACGACTGAACCACGGGGCGCACCTCTTTGAAACGTCTTTGAAGGCATAAACTAGTCGACATAACATAGCTACAGTGTTATTTTTCACTGTTATCCCACGAAACAGCCGGTCTGGAATTGAGAAAACCAATCAATCATCCTAATGAAAATGCACTGAGGCTGAAACTAGCGATGTCAGCACCGCTCCCAATCTCACTGTTTCAACTGTCACTTCTTCTCGTTCTCTAGTAAAGCCTTTACCTTGCTGAGTTGAGGTAAAGAGAGAGAGAGAGACGGAGGGAGAGGGAGAAGAGAGGTAAAGAAAAGGACAGAGATGAAAAAAGCGGTTTGTGGAGGGATAAGCTTCAGCCGTTAGCGCTGATCCTCCGACAAGCTATTAGCACACTCCTGCGCTCGCTTGCTCACACACTGGCTGCTGCTAGGGAGTGGATCTTTCCAATTAGTGTGTGTGTGAAGCGCAAGACGGAGAGAGAGAGTCTATGTGTGTGTGTGTGTGTGCCTGCACACACAGGTGCCCGAATGATGTGAGAGTTCAAAGGGGCCAGAGAGCTGCCTATTTGAATTAGATCAGAGGAGTAGAAGATGTGTGGATACCTACTTAATTCATCCTCTGAAGGCACATAGAGTGGAAGGTGGTGTATAGGTGGTGAGCGAGAGAGAGAGAGAGAGAGAGAGAGAGAGAGAGAGAGAGAGAGAGAGAGAGAGAGAGAGAGGGAGAGAGAGAGAGAAGGGCCCGGTCTTCTGATTCCTTCCTCTCTCTCGCACTCATTTGAGCTGCATTTGTGTGTGTTTTGTGTGAGTGTAAAGGGAAAGGAGAAAAGGGCAAGGGGGTAATGATAATGGGCAAGAGAAGAGAGGGAGAGAGAGAGAGAGAGAGAGGGAGAGAGAGAGGAAAACAGAGAGAAGGGGGGGAGAAAGAGGAACAATTTCGAATAAGAAAAAAAACATCCCTAGAACCGGTTTAGATTTCTGACTTTAAATATCTCCTGGACAGGCCCAATCCCAATGTCCCACTCACAGACTCATGGACTTTGACGCGCGTTCCCGACAAGTCCGCGAGGGTTCAGGGCCGTCCCACTGTGAAATCGGTAAGTGCGCGAGGGCTCACTGGCGGACTTAATGAGCCCTTTATGCAGCATTTCTGTAGACTTTGCTTGAGGGAGTTACCCACAGTTCATGGCGTTTGTGACGTTAATATTCATGTATGTGGAAAACATCAGCCAATACACCTGATACAAAAGAAAAAAAAAACATAACTAAGGAAAAATAACCACAAAAAACCATTAACAAGACCTTAGAGAGAAACAGGAATGAAAGTGTGAAACTACATGCAAGATACAGTTAAAAGAGAAAACATTGCAACATTCAAACAGAATAAACAGATCATTTGAGAAAAAAGAAAGTTAAGTTTTCCTAAACGTTTAAGAAGGATGTTAGATGCTGCTAATATAAGCAGCATGTAATATAGCCTTTCTTATGTGCTTATTTGTGCTCATTAAGCTTTATTAAAAGTACTGTTTGCTTTCAATGTACCTCCAACTGTTTCTTTTTCTTTTTTTTACATATTGTAATGATGTAGTGCAGGTTAACCTCTAGTAGAATGAAGAGTATTTTCCATATCCATTAGCACAGTATAAACTTTGCAATGTTGCAAAACATATACCTAAGCCTATTTAACATTATTCATCTTTTTTTTTTCCATTTTAGCTTAATAATGTTGTTTATAGACAAAAGCGCAAACAAAGAGTAAATTACAAATTGATTAATTGATGGGAGATACGTCTGACGTCGTCAAGGCAACACGTGATGCCGCAAAGTGCTGTCCCATTCCTCCTATACCATTTCGGGCCCTCATGACTTCTCGCACTCAGGCACTACAGCTGCGCACACAGGTGACGTCAATTAAGTCCGTGAGGGCTCAGGGCTCAGTCCGTAGGGGGGACATTGGGATTGGGCCTGACAGTCATTCTTTCCTGATCTCATGCGGCCTCCTCATTTCACTGGCACTTCATTCATCCTATTGTTGTGCCACCTCCACAACCTGCCGTTATCTGGCTCTCTCCCTGGAGCCGCTGATACAATTGATGGGCTTGGACAACTCCCCGGGCACCTAGCCTTGATGACTGACAGGCGCTGGTTTCCATGCACGGCCTTGATATGTGTGTGTGTGTGTGTGTGTGTGTGTGTGTGTCTGCCGAGCCTCAGGTGTGAGGTGGTGTGAGCTGCACGTAAAGGTTTCGCAGGAGGATGTGATTAAGGAAGGAGTTTGTGGAGAGAGAGAGAGAGAGAGAGAGAGAGAGAGAGAGAGAGAGTGAGCAATAAAGTTGAAGAGAATTAGGAAGTAGCTGAGGAGAGAGGGAGGGGGGTGCAAAATGTTAACGTCTTCATTCTTCCAATAATAATCCCGTAAAACTGCATTAGAAGGTAGAATATGCGTCATCTACCTCCATTCTCCAACCCTCCAAAGAGAAACAAGAAGCTCTGAATAACACATGTGGAGGGAATGTTCCATAATGCTCGGTGACCCTGGGGTCATCTTCTCTGAGCGCGTCCCATTCAGAGGACGCCATCAGTTTGTCCACCTTCCCTGCTCAAAGCGGCAGTCAGGCCAACCTCTCCACAAATCAAAGACACTCTGCCGGTTTAAGTGACTCATTAGGTGACAAATGCTGCACTAAAAACATCCTCTAATTGACTCACTTCTTGAATAAAAAGCTCCCCACTTCCCCCAGGAAAGAGAGGGGAAAGGAAAAAAAATAGAACACATCCGTTTATGAAAATAAGTTGGATGCTGTCAAAAGTTTCCTGTTCCTCCCCCTTGTGCCCAGAGCTGAACCCATTAATGAGATAAATATGTTTGGACCTTGTTTATCAGAGGAGTCAGTTTTGACACCACTTTGGGGTAGGGATTCCTTTAACGTCACGGTTTTCCTCCTGGTCTTCTTTTTTTTTTACCTAACATGTCTTCAGCAGAGATGAGTCGATGTTTCTTCTTCAGCCTGCCGTCACCCGCTCTAATCAAATTAACCCCTACCAGCAAAAAAAAAAAAAAAACTCAAAAATATAAATACAATATAAAAATGTGAGTGAGCTTTAACAGCTTGAGACATCGCCACGCAGCTGTAAAAACTGTAACCCTTGTCTCACTTTATAGAAGCACCATAAAGATGCTGTTATAGATCTGAGATATAACCAGTGGGACTCCAAATGAGTTGAGTAAACTTTCCTGTACCCAAGGTGGCTCTTCAAGGGCAACCGAGCAAAACTTGATGCCTCGGGGCAGTTAATGCATCGTGATCAGATTTGAAATGACACATTGTACTGTGTGAGGAAATCAATCAAACAAGCACACAAGCCCATAGAGGTTTCGCTCGCTGGAGCTCTCAGAGTGATGTGCACCTTGTGGCGTGACTGCTGGAGTTTATGTGCTGACCACATTGCAAAAAACGACAAGCTGTCCAGTGATTTTGACTTGTTTCCAGACCTATCAAGCTCATTTTGTGATATTTTTAGTCAAATTATCTCACCACACTGGCGGATAATCTTGCTGCTTTCATTAAATTTTCATTAAATTTCACTTGATACATGCCAATATGACATCATAAAACAATGAAGAAAATCTTGAAACAAGAAACTTTCTCCGAGACAATTTCACTTTTTGCCAAGTAAATGTCCTGAAACAAGTTAAATCATCCTGGGGAAAAAAAAATGTTGAAACCGGTAAAATCTGCCAGTGCAGCAAGATGATTTCACAAAAAAAAAAATCAAAATAAGCTTGATAAGTCTGGATACAAGATAAAATAACTTAACAAGTTTGTCAGTTTTTGCAGTGCAGATAACTGCAGCACCGACACATACGCTCACACATAACTCCCACTTTCCCCTCCCACAACACACACACACACGCACGCACACCTCACCACACACCCCTCCACCCTCCTGCGGTGACATTTGAAGGACAGAGGCCCGGGGGGAGAGCTGGTTCTGAGAGGGGAGACGAGGTGGAGGGCTGGCTGCTTGGGAGTGTGAGGTAAACAACACCTCAGAGTTCAGCGTGCATGGCTAATGTGCTCTCGCACCGGCGGCTCCGCTGGGCGAGGCTGCCGATGACAAGCTGTCTGTGGAAGTCTCCCTTTCCCGCACCCTGTCTTGTGTATTACCGCTGTCCCCGTCTCTACTGTACGCCGTCCCCGTCCTCGTTCCTGCTTCTTTCTCTCTTTTCTCTTCCCTTATTCTAACTGTCTGTGAATCAACCTCTTCTCCTCTAATACTTGTTGATTTCAATGGACTTAACATGTAGCAGTTTTACTTACCCTCTGACTAAAATGTGATATTTTCACATTTTACAACCGTGTAAACATCGTATTGGGAGAAGGTATGGGATGTTGCTTGTGGCCAAGGTTGATCCGATTATTTCCAGCGGTTTTACAGCAGCAGTCAAAAAACACAAGGGCATTCCCTTGAACTTTGTACAGTTTTATGAAATGCATGTACTTCGTAATGATATAATCATGGTCATTGGCAGCAATGCACACATGCAGATCAAAATACAAAGTTATGTACAAACGTGAATTGTACACTCTTACATCCATCTTTAAAAATCCATCTGTTGGTAAGATTTTACTAGTGGTTTTTACCCCCTGACCTGAGTTCAAATAGCCTCATTTGTTCATCTTGTCCAATTGCAGCCCGTCTCTTTCCCGATTGGTCTCTGAGAGGGCAGAGGTGCTATCTGATTGGTTGTAAGTTCAGACAGGTAGAAGCGGAAACAGATAATAATGAATACGGTTGTATTCTGAGGAGATAAAAATCACATTGACATCATTTACTCAGGGCATACACATAGAACATTTATTGCTGTGTAGTCAGGCTTTAACCTTTGATGCCATATTCATTGACACAAGGATTTGTCTCAGAAAGATAGGAGGATATATCTTTGAAGCTAAAACAGCCCTTCAAGGTTGCTTTGTGTTTTCCCTCCTCAACCCATATTCTCAGGTATCCTCACTGACAAGACACTTCAGGAAAAGGCTATCACTTCACCTGAAGTCATAAACACACACACACACACACACACACACACTCATGACTGTCGTTAGTATCACTCACCGATATCCAACATCATGTGATAAAACAGAGACAGTCACCAAAGTGATTTGCATGACGAAAAACCCTAGGGTTTTTTTGCACATCACCTCATTATTTTCAAGAAAAAAATAAGGTAATGATGAAAACACTAGGGATGCAACAGTCTACCTCTAGAAATCAGTCTTAAAGATGAACATCTCCTATTTGGATGGAGTAATCAATCAAGTGGCAAAAGCAAAAAATAAGTTTGCATTAAAAGATGCAAAGTTTTGTTCATTGTTACAGTGACAGCTTTTGATATCAAACTATGGTGTGTGGAAGGGTTGCTACAACAGATGTGTATGAGAAGAGGGGGGAGGGAGAGGGGGGATGAGTGCATCAGGGTATCATTTAAAGAATAAGCATCCTGTATTGCAATCCCAGAACCATGCTAAAGAACGCTAATATGTCAATAATAATCGACATGTCGTGGTGACTCTCAAATTAAAGCTTTCAAAGAGATCAGCAAATGGTTTACTCTATTCGTGGTTTTTAGCATAAGAGGCTAAAAGCAAACAAAGTTCCCTGTGTATATCCAGGAATGTCTGTGAGCTAGAAGGATCCTCATGTGCTGAGAGAATATGGCTGTTCCCTCCTCTGGTTGTCTCCTGGGTTTCCAACGTCTGAAAAAATTCCAAGAGGAACCAGTGTTCCCGAAGATATGTGTGCCCGAGGGAACAATCACTTCAGCGCACAAAGTTTGTTTCGATTTTTTGCTTGGTTTGTTTCCTACACTCTCCGCACCTTAAAAAACGTTTTGTATTCCGTTACCCCACCTTATAAAACTGGAAGCCACTGGCAGACAAAAAGTCCTAGACAATAAGTTAAAGAGATTGTATGGGTTAAGGTATATAGGGACAAAGTAACGGCAACACTTCCACGTGCCTATTCTCTTCTCTACAAAAATAGTGGAATAGAAATCACATGGTAATCATCACCCAACATTGACATCTTGATACACTTCTGTATATAGATAAAAATCTTGGTTAAATGCAATTCCATCATGCAGTCAAAGTCCCCCTCGACACTCACGGTTTTGTCCATTCGTCTCAAATCCTAAAGCATGGTGAGAGGAAGTGATGTCACAGGGAGTGTGCTTGAAGTCCACTTCATTATGTATCTCGGACCATTTTTTTGGCGCGAGTGATAATTGATGGTGCGACACAAGGCTGCCCCCCCCGCTCCCCCCCCCCCCCCCGTCCGCATTGCTGTTTCTTTTCTTGGGGTTTATAAAGTTCCATCCAACTGACTCCTCTTTCATACTCTTTTTTTTCATGTTTGAGTGAGTGAAGGGTGCTGGAGATAGAAAGAAAGAAAGAAAGAAAAAGAACCAATTTCACATATCACTTCATGCAAGGCTATAACCTCTGCAATGTGCCGATTCCCATCCGTATTCCACTGCCCCTCGAAAACCAATTTGACAGAGGCATACACCTTTGATCAGTCAACACTTACTATCTCCTATTTCAAAGATACATAGGTATGGTGAGGCGAGGTGATGAGGGTGATTTAAGTCATGCCTTGGATACCTGAGGCGGTGCTCTTACACACAAACACACACACATATGAACACACACTCTTGAACTCTCCCCCACCTTGCGTTTTACTCTGATCTCAGCAGAAGCTCCTGTGCCAGAGTGAGTAGGACCTGTTGTTTCCGTCTGCCAGAACAGATGGACATTAGATCCGCTTTCTGCTTGCCCAGCCAAACAAATGACCTGCCCACTCCCTTCCCATCCTTCCTTCCGCCTTGATATATTCCGCCATCTCTGTGCCTCCTCCCACTTACTTGCTACACTGCCTCTGAGACATAAACAAACCAAAACAGTCTCTGTTGGCATGGATAGCTATTTCAGTTTGGATACTTCTATTTTTGCATTTTCAACATCGGTGAACCCAAGCAGACATGGAAAAACGGAAAACAGGAGAGCAACAACAAGACTCATCCTTGTGTATTTGATTTTTAGCTCTGTGTCTCTGCTCCTATGTTGACTCCCTGATATGATTTGGGCCTCCTGGTCTTAAAATGTGAGCAGAACCTTCCATGGCCTCCTCTAGGGGTTACAGCCCTCAAGAGGGTATAAGGGCCCCTTTCCAGCCCTTGGGCCCTAACTCTAAGGGCCACTTGTAATCCTCAACGACAGACTGTGACCAAGACCACTCCCCTAGGTAGCGCAAAATAGAACTGAGGGCTTGTCGCAAACGTATAGAAGGGGGTTAAGGTGGGGCAAGATGAGGGTTTGGTTTTGGAATACAGGACATCATGTGTCATCAAGCCTCTCTCTCCCTGAGGGGGACAGAGAGAGTGAGAGGGACAGCAATGGGTTTAGATCCAAGGAATGGAAAACAAAGAAGGAGCGAACAGCGGGTTTCATCTGTTTTCTCGACAGGGCCCCACTGTCGTTTGGCTCGAGCTCTTCCCTTTGAACCCTTCCTCCCCATCCCCCATTTCCCCTCTTCCTTCTCCTCCTCTTTTTTTCTCCCCTACCACCCCTGTCCAGGGGTTGGCCAAGAAGCCCTGGGGGTCCATCAGCTCCAGGCCCAGAATCTCCCTGCGGCCTTCCCTGCCCCGGGACGACAGCAGCATCCCCCCTTGGTCCAGGCTGCCTGTGCTGTTGCACTTCTTCACCGCTCCTCTGGGGTACACCAGGGAGCTGGGCGACAGCAGCGACGTCAGCGACAGGCTGCTCAGCGTCTCTGACAAGTGTTCACTGTTGCCCGCTTGGCTGGAGCCGCAGCCCCCGATGGACGAGCCGATGCCTATGCCCAGGTCTTCGTCTGAAGGGTCGATAGAGTCGTCGCGGGTGTAGCCCGGGCTGGTGCTACCTCGGCCGCTGCTCTGGCTCCGCTGGTGGCCCCTGGTGGCCTGCAGGGTTAGAGCAGACGAGGGGCTGGGCCTCGGTCTCAGGGGCTGGACCGGGGAGCAAATGGTAGTGCTGTCCTCAGGCAGCGGGAGCGGGCAGAGCAGCGGTAAGGGGGCCATGGGCAAGGGCAACTCCAGGTTCTGCGGCGGAGAGACGCTGAAGCTCAGTCCTTCTTCCAGGGTGGTCTGGAGGCTGCCCTCAGAGCTGCCTGTGGCCAGGGATGAGTCACTGTGGGATGGGTACTGGAGACAGACAGAAGGGGGGTAGGGGCGGTGGAGGGAGAAAACATCAGGATATGAGTGCAACTCATTTCTCATTCTAAGAATGTTAACAAGATCTGTTTTGATCATACTGTGCATATCATTAACTGGTAGTGCTGGTTACAATCCAGTTTTCACAATATTAATTTCATTTATCATCATCTGTCATCATGGACCACGCTACAGGCCATTTTTCATCAAGAAGAGCATAATAATTGATCTTCCATCCCAGCTTCACTGTTAACATTAATCTAATTACTTCCTCAAGCCTATACCTGTCTATTGGTCCTGCCCATTATTAGTGTATTCCAATCTATTCTTGTGTATTTTCGAACAATACCCCTCACCCCCCTCCCTACCTGTGTGCAGAGCATCTTGCTATGGGCTCCTGGGGAGCGGAGGGAGGCCCAGGAGGCTGGGGAAGTCAGCCTAAGGCCTCTCGACAACCGCAGACTCCTACTGCGGGGGGGCGCCGGGATGACTGCTGCTGCAGGGTGGAAGAACTCTGCAGGCAGACGGAAGAGAGGAGAAATGCCACTGGCTCCTCCTTCTCCTTCTTCTTCGCTCCTCTCCTTGCTGTTGCCGCTGGAAACCCGACCTTGAGGAGGGAATATGCTGCTTCAATGTCTGTCCCGTGTCAATGAGTGCTTTCTATAATAAATGGTGTTATACGTTTTGAGTGAGCATCTCTTGCCTGGAAAGGATCAATGTGATTGTTATTTATGTATGTAGAGCCAGTTATAGTGGATGGATATATTTTTTTTCGAAGCATGAGAATTCTTTCCAGGCAATAGGAGCCCTCTATTAGCATGATGAAGATGCTGTATTTTAAATCTTCGGTATGTTTTACTTATTGTATTTGTAACTATATTTATATTGTTTTCTGCTGCAATGACCAAATTTCCCCTCGGGATCAATAAAGTTCAGCTTATTTTATCTTATGATAGAAACACGAGATGCAAAGAGTTTATGGCTCATAAATTGTGCCGCTATTATGGCTGCTAGCCAAGCCCAACACTTACAGATAGATTTTTGAAAGAACGCAGGCCTTCTTGGTTCCACTTGCTTAACATCAGGAACAAAACCTGCCTCCACAATATTGTGAATACCTGCTCCACAATAATTGGCCGGTCACGCTCCCTCAACTCTTGCCATGACCAGCAAACCTTAAGAAAAGCAGACGATATCCTGGATAACCCCTCTTCCATTCTCCACAGAGGCTTTGAGTGGCATTGTTCTGGCAGGAGCCTTTAATGTCCGGGGCGTTAACTGTTACCGTTTACAGCTTTTAGGTATAGGTTACTGTTTTTATGTGTGGTGTGGATCTTTATGTATGGTTTTATGCTGTCATGAAATTTGAGGCAAAGTTTATTGAATCGAAAAAAAAAAAATGTATGGTAATATCTGACTCAAGGCGCCCATATCTACACCTCGTTTTAAAATAATGTATTATAGAAGATCCAGTGCCCCTTGAGTGCTCTCTTCCTCACTGTTTATGGTTACGTTTTGGAGAGCTATATTCACAGGAATTTACCAGGGAAAATAATAAATACAAAACAAATGGCCATATCTTGTCGCCTTCAGTCGCAACGTGATCTTATAACATTTCATTGGATTCTGTGACAACAGCACCAACTGGACAAAGCATTTTCACCTAAACGTTGGCTAATGGCTAAGTTCAGGCAAGTAAAACAACTGGTTAAGGTTATGGTTATGGTTAATGTTAGGCAACTAAAACAACTTTGGCTAAGGTTTGGGTTACGGTTATGATTAGGCAATTAAAACGACTTGGTTAAGGTTAGGAAAAGGCTTTGGTCATGGTTAAATGAGAAAAACGTTAGCTAAAAATTAAAACTTCACTCACAGTAGAAATCTTCTTGGTAGAAGCTGGGAATTGAACCCCGGTCATTGGAGTTGAAGGCAAATGCTTACACACCATCCACCACCCCGACCACAACACCCTTACTTTACCTTGCTACTTCAATGTCAGACTTCTTCCTGTTTATAGTTGTGCTTCCTTCATGTAACCCTTTAGCGGTGTAACACATATTTCTCCAATTTTTCATGCACAGAGCACATATTTGCATTTTAAGATTTGTGCTTATTTCACCCTAACCCTGTTCAGTCGACATCCACAGCGTCATTTTTGAAAATTGTGTTGAAAATCTCCCCCGACAAAACACCTTGCCATGCTTGATTAAGCTAAATAGGCCCACACCTGATTTGGTATATGATGTGAGCCACAAAGCACAGATCACAGAGATGTCAAATCAAATTGGAGCATAAATTGGTCATAAGTGCAAACTCACATCAGAGAAAGTGCATTTGTCCATTGAAATCTGCATCTCATTTCACATTCCTTTGATTTCCATGCAAATCAGCCTGGTACTACATCTAATACGATATATCTGGCTTCACTTACCGGGGCTGAGGTGAGGTGAACGTCCATGCAGCTGGTTTGTTTGTATCTCCATCTCCAGTAGTGCCGTCTCCTCCTCAAGCCCAGAGCTGAGGGACCTGCAGGGCTGTCCCAACCCCGTCTGCACCTGGGTCTGGTGGCCTCCTGCCTGACTTCCGCCACACCCAGCCTCCTCAGAGCTGCGCGAGTCACTGCTGCCCCTTCCCTGGAAGACCACAAATGCACACTGACATTGAAGAGAAAGTCTTTTCCAATAAATCTATAGGATAGGATAACCAACTAGTGCTTGGAAAGAATAGTGTGTGGGCTTCTACTAAGCTTCACATAAAAGAGACATCCAGGGATAGATTGCATATACAAAAATAGATGTTGATGTGATGAAAACAGCTGGAGATGGTTAATTTACATAAACTATACTATATGGGCTCATCATCATCAGCATAGCTTAAGGTTAGCAACAACCTCCTCTTTATTTCCTCTGCAAAGGGACAATCTAAGGGTATGATTACCATCATACGGTATTGTTAAATGACACTTCCCGGTTGAAACAAAGGCCAATAGGAAATAAGTGGAGAAAAAGCAGTCCCTCAGGCATCCTGCACATATCAACAAGCCCTCTGATTCACATCCCTCAAGGTTTTCATTCCAGCATCTGTGAAGGGGCGAGAACTGATCATGAACCCAAAGAGACTGCTATTGTCACTTTAATGTTATATATTTCAACAATAAATGCTGGGTGTAAATGTTTGTGTGTGTGCGTGTGCGTGTGTGTGATGGCTGGAGGCAGATGAAGGCATGAGCACATAAGATCTAAAATCACACACCCATTGTAACTATCATCGCTAATGTAGGAACCGCCAAACAGCCCCACCCACCCACTCACACCCAAAACACAAACCACCACCCTCGACACACACACAGATTACCCACACACACACATTCCTATTCTATTCCCTCGACCGACCGACGCTTGAGAACCCAACGCACTCTAATCCCAAACCTCAGATCCTTTCTCACCTTCTGTCTTTCCCTCCCCCGCCCCTTTGTTTTTCTCCTCCTCTAATGAGTGCGGGTTCGCAGCCATGCTTGGCGATTGGGGCTTATCTGGCGCTCCAGTACCAAGGAGTATTACCCCATTACAGGGGAGGATATCACGCAAGGAGGGATGATAAGGAGAGGAGATAGAGGGGCCAGAGGGAGTTGGGGAGGAAGTGTGTAATAGCCAGAGGGGTAAGAGTGAGGGAGGAGGAGGCGATGCGTAAAAGATAAGAAGTATGGGGAGAGAGAGAGAGAGAGAGAGAGAGAGAGAGAGAGAGAGAGAGACATGAGAGCCACCCAGGATGGGAACTGGGGAAAAGCCTGCTGGAAAGATTTATTCATGAGGAGGTCTGTGGTGGATAGAGATGGTGGATTCTTCAAAGACTAGATATTTACTACTGATATACAGAGAGAAAGGGATAAAGGGGCCTTTGGAACCAAAGGTTTATATCTCTAATTCACAAGAGAGCGCGCAGCATACCCTTGAAAAAGAGTTAACGGTCATTTGTTTTGTGCTTGTGCTGGAATAAATATGAAAAATCATCAGTGAACCTCTGTCGCTGTTTGTGCTTAACCCTCTTGGGGGAGTGAAACACAATTATATACCGTATATGTCACATACACAGTGACAGGCATACTAGAAGCTCACCGTTACTGTGGTGGTCGCTGCAGCTTACTTCTTCTCTAATGATCCAAAGTAGAGCGGGCATATAATCATGCAAAACCGACGTTTCCCTAAAAAGTGATTGCCAGACCTATCCTTTTCAGCTAAAATGAAAACAAAAATTCAATGTTCCAAACAATTCCTCTCAGGAATAGGACATTATCATAGCAGTAGATCACATTGTGTACTATATTTTTTCAAGGCTTTGAGGAGATTTTTTTTTTAGGTGTGTACAGCCTCGTCTCACCCTCCTCGTACGCACCTTGCCCTCCTGTGCCAGCAGCTGGTAGGCAGTGTGTTCGTCCAGGCTCAGGTCGTCCGGCAGGGCGGGGGATGACGACTTGTCTGACAGCTGCTCCGACCTCAGCGACGCCTGCTCGATCTCTGCCATCCTGATCTGCTGCAAAGAATTCACCTCAGTTACTCATGTCTGAGAAAGGTAGGGAATGGGAACAGCAGCTGTTTAAGAATGCAGATCAATAGATAGATCATGGTCTGATCGGTGCTCAATGCCTCATTGTTAACTTGATGTGCTTACTTACATGTCCGAATCCACATGCTGAATAAGCATAATATAAAATGTGCTTTGTTCCATTTGGCCAAATAACAACCATGACTTGAGTATACAACATAAAAAATACTGAACCTCTATACAATGCTGGAACCTTTTTGCTAGATTTAGATTTAGATTTATAGAGGAGATAAACAGCAACAATGCTTTGATGATGCCTCTGATTCCTTTATTTACAAATCTCTTATATGTGCCACACCGACAAGATGAGTGAAACCTTAACCAAGCTTGATTGATACGCTTCGTCAAATGTTGACATTGCAAAGCGGCCAATATACCATGGCTCCTGTCTGTAAAGAAAGCAGGGTGTGAGACTTCAAGATGTAATAACATCGCTTTGTCATCATCAACTGAACAACCTACTCCCAGTGCCACTAAACATATTGTGAAGAGAGAGAGACGGAACGAGGCGGGAGTGAAAGAGAATCAAGGAATGTGTGTGTATGTGTGTATACATCTGCATTTCTGTGTAAAAGAGAATTAAAGAGACAGAGCAATAAACAGCCCGAGAGAGAGGAAGAGAAAGAGCGGACTGAAATAGGGCCAATTGAAATCCAGTGGAGTGAGGCCTGTTGGCGATATATTAACACGTGCCCGCGGGTGAGAGAGACAAAGAGGTTCATAAAGAGAGATTCATGGCTCATATGTAGCAGTAAATTACCACTGCCCTGCCCCCCAAGGAGAGGAGAGAGCAAAAGACAGAGAGAGACAGAGGTGGGATGAAGAAGAGAAAGGAAGCAAGGCAGAAGCACAGCAAAGTAATTCATGAATATAAGAATTGCAGTTAATGCGTTATAGGTGAATACTGCTTGATGCCATCATTAAAGACCCTACGGAATTGAAATGAGAGTTCAATTCATGAGAAGTGACTCTATAAAGGTTCTGGGTGGGGCTGTGAATCGAGTTGGTGAGAAACAAAGCCCCAGCGCAGAAACTTGAGCTTATAAATATCAAGCAAAGTGTTATTCACCCAAGTGTAGAGTGACTTATCAAAACTATATGTAACAGTAGACGTCATTTTTCATGTTATGGGGTCTTTAATGGTAAAATGGCTTTCCTGTCAATATGATCAGATGAATAGATACTCAGGCTAGCTCTACTCAATCTCCAGTCTCACCGTAGTCTAAGTCTGGCCTTTAGTCTACCTAAATCAGTGCTAGTCACTTCCTCGCCCAAGCCCATATTATTACTACACTAACATACACACACACACACAAACACACACACACACAAACACACACACACACACACACACACACACATAATACCCCTCCAGGTGTCTAGTGGAAAAAAAAAAACAGTTATCAAAAAAATCCTTGAGAACTGTCACTCCCCTTGAAAGCATTTTGGTGAAGGGTAGCATCAGAGGAGACTGAGTATGACTTATATTCTAAAGTACCCTTTGTCTCCCTGAACAGGATGACACTGTACATATCCCCCCCGAGAGGTGACAGATTGATCTGTCTGAAAATGACACGCACGCACACACACACACACACACGCACATCCATACGCAATATGCAAGGCTTATGACTGAAGAACACAGACAATTGAAGCAGCACTGGATCGGATACAATAAATCAGAGATAGATAGAGGGATGGCTGGAGGAGTGGATGGACGGATGGACAGAGTGAGCATGTAAAAGAGGGAGGACAGATTGATGGTTTGACAGCATCTGCAGACAGGCAGAAAGCAGGAGTGACAGGTGAGGAGGCTTAGAGCCCAGTTATTGCTTCTTCTGAGCTGACCCGCTGCACTTTATCATTGTGATGGACAACGCTGGCACAGGACAGTGTGTACGTGAGAGTGTGTTTTATGCAGGATCTCCTGTATACACAATACCTAGGGAAAACAAGCACAAGTAAGGGAGAGTGTGGGTGCGTGCATGCATGCATGTCAGGAGTGCTTGCATGAGCACTTGATGCATGTGTGTGCATGCAATGGGCCTCATTAATCCACATTTCTGCACATGGACTGACGTTGACAGGAGCTGAAATATCCTGCTGCCATATTGGAACACAAAAAGCAGTTGAAATGCTTTACAAAACATCAACATCAACACTGCTTTCTGTGCAAACTGCCTTGTGTGATGAATGAAGCCCATTGTGAGTAGGTCTACGTCCATGTGTGCACGTGCAAATGCATGTTCCTGTGTGCGTGCAAGTCCGTATTCCAAATCTGCAAATGCATGCGTGCATGTTGGCTCAGTGCTCTGGTGTGAGTGTGTATGTGTGTATGTATGTTGGCGTATATCTATGTGTGTGTGTGCACAGTTGTTCAAGTTTAAGGTAACTAGGGGGATGGTATAGAGGTACATAGTTGTTTCTGTCAAGCAATATAAAATATGTTCGTCCTGTAAAGCTCATTGGGTAGAGCAAGGCACTAACACTGCCAGGGTTAGAGGTTTCATTCACACTGGTACTGTAAGGCACTGTGGATAAATGTGCCCTCCAAATGGTGTATGTTAAACCAAAGATTGCATGTCTATGCTTGTATTTCTCATGTATAAATTACGGTTCACTCATATTTCCGATAAATAACAAGGGGAATGCATTTAATATTTGGTTTTATTGAGGGAGGTCATCTCTCCTCTAACCCCCCATCCTCAGATCACCACCCCCATGTGTGTCTATACGTGTGTGTGTGTGTGTGTTCACGTGTGTGTGCGTGTGTGTGTTGAGGGTGGTACCTCTTGCGGGTGGCCCCTGCAGTCTCTGCAGATGGGCGGTGGAGAGGAATAGTGGTGGAAGACAGAACCGGAGAGGTTGTCGATCATCAGCATCTCCCCCTCCAACGTATCCTTGATCAGCAGAGACACGCTGTCCAGCCACTGGCTCTCCTGGAACACATACACACACACACACATACACACACGGACGCATACACACGGACGCAGGCCGGCAGACCAGTATTGCACGCAGGCGCAAACATATGCACATGCGGACATGCGAGGACAAAGAACACGCAGGGAAATGCACACACCACCGTGAGGGTTAAAAAATCGCATGTGAGAACACACGCAGGTATGCATCAACACACGCTCACACACTCACACACACACGCACGCGCGCACGCATGTACACAGAAGCATCCCCATACACACAGATTTCACATCTTGCAAGCTTGAATGGCTCAAATTCCCTCCACAAAAATTGTAAAGCATTAACGTTTTGAAAGAGCCATTGAATTTCAAGCACTTCCTCTGTGTCAGGGGTCATGAACCAGCACAAATCCTCCTCTCACATATTTTGGGACTTTTAAGGGCTAAACCCCATTCACCTTTGGAAAAAGGTTCCTCAATAATGCGACTCCAAACCCTGATTACCCGAGCAACACATAATTTTAGTATCAAAGCCTTGAGCGCTGCAATTACATTTGATATATCACCTCAATTAGGCTGTTCAATACCTTGTTGAAACAATTTAAGATTTAAGCATTTGCTTAGTGCTCTGGGTATTATTAGGTTTAAAGCAATTTAGACTGAATCAGACAGGGGTTTTTCTACGACTTAAATGATCCCCCCTTGCTTGAATCTCATCTGCCAAACCGGTTTTCTCAGAAATTTTAGCAGACATTCCACGTTGCTGGGAAATGGCTACTTCTCTGAAAATGATTTCTGTTTTTCTTGGCAGGCCACTGTATTTCACAATGAATTTAATGCACTGTAACTGTAGCAAATATATAACTGTATTACATCAGCAGAAATATCCCAAAAGAAACAAGGTCACTCCTCTTCAATACCCACACAAGTCCATTTTCATACAACACATTTCCACAACACCACTTGTAGGACTCTACTTAGATCTGTTATGCAAACACACATTATTGACTCATACAGAATATTACACACACACACACATACACACACACACACACACAAGCTCATGTTTCGAAAATGAGGGGGCTGAGGATTCCAAGACACTGGTCACTGTCCTCCCAGCAATAGAAATATGCCTAAATAGTGCTGGCTTATGTGAAACACACACACACACACACACACACACACACACACACACACAGTGCCCAGATAGTCCGCACTGTGTAGGTGGAGAGCTTGATATAAAAATAATGTTTGATTGACTGTGGTGGCCTATGCACTGGCCTCCATTAATAAGTGTATTAGTGGACAACAATAGGGCCCGTCTACAGGGAATAGAATTTGAGAGAGAGAGGAGAGAGAGCTGAAATTAATTACTGCCTCTATCTCACTGTCACTGGCTCAGCTATTATCTCTCCTCTCTCCTTCCCTTATTCTCTCTCTCTCTCTCTCTCTCTCTCCATGTGCATCTTCTTCCCACAAAGTGTCTCCTCTATTCCCTCTGCAATATATTGCTAGTGTTTCACCATGCAGTGTAAAATGTATTTTTCTGTGTATAATATATTATGGAACATTACGGCGTATTCTAGATCTAGCTGAGATCCTTCTTGAGCTCAATCTCTCTATATCCTAAAATTCTCGTCTGATCCATCCACATTCTCGCTCTTTATCTATATGTCGTACGTCATACGTCATTTGACATTATATTACCCAGATATCTATTCAACCTGTGTTGCCAAAGAATATGATTGTTATTTGCTGGGTAAGATACTGGTAATATCATCATACATGTGAATGTGTGCAGATCTACAAAACATTGAGCTATAGGCAAAACACCAAAACGCATGATGTCAAAATGTTTGGGTTTGCACAAGTACACTTGCTCACACGACACACACACACACGCACACACACAGACACACACACACACACACAAACCCTGGGAGCTCTGAATAAATTGCGTCGGTCCGCCAGGTCCCTTATTGCATCACTCCAGAGAGACAGAGAATGAGAGAGAGAGGGAGAGCGAGACAGTGAGAGAGAGAGAGAGAGAGAGAGGGTGAGTGGGCGGGTGGGGGGGTGCTGTCAGTGTCTGCTCCCTGGGTCTGCATTAAGTTCCTTTGTCAGCCAACACAGGGCTAAAAATGTCTCCACACAGCCAAGTTTAGCTCGACAAAGGTGAAACGCTTCGTGGCAGCCGATGACTCATCTTTGCGTGTGTTTCTGCGTGTGTCTCTCTCAGACTATCATTAGCGATTTCATAATGAAAGCGTGTGTCTTTGCTGTCAGACTATGATTATGAGTAAGAAGGAGAGTGCATGTACGTTTGTGTGCGAGCCTAGATGCATGCGCGTCTGAAATGATCATTTCAGAAATGTAGCCTGCACACACACACCCGTCGGCGTACTCACACAGTCTCGTGTGTGTACTGAAAGGTTAATAAAGCATACATGGAAAAAAAAAAGCTTAATTGAAAAAGTGATTAAATCGCTCATCTCTCCTCCCTGACAACAAGGGTTGCTATGACTACAGTGAGCAGAGACAAAAATACACTATGAAAAGGTGAAATGAAAATGTATGGCCTAGCCCTGGTTTTCATCTGCCTAATATCACATTGTTGATTTTCGGAGGGTGCCAGGGATTAATTCAAGCCCGATTTAAGCTTAAATTAGTATGTTTTTTTTACTTTTATGTTAATCAGTTATTCAGCTGAATTCAGCTTTTGCAATGATAACTGTTATTTGGCATTAGGGCATTGCCTAATATCTCTCTCTTCCTCGTCATTCCTCTATCTTTTCTTTCTCTTCTCCCTCTTTCCCTGAATGCTTAACCTTCCCTGCCCTCTCTTTTCCTCCTCACAAAGTCTGTAAAAGCAAAAGAGCAAAAGAACAAAAGAACAAGCCAATTATACAAAGAGCTTGGTAAAACCACTGAACATAATCATGGCTGTCAGTCAGTTTCACAAAAAAGGAATAAAGCGATGATTCCCTACTCTCTCTCTCTCTCTCTCTCTCTTGTGTCAGCACCATTCAAACCCTAAGAAAAAATTATTGCCATATTGTTTTCCTCTTTTGTATTCTCCCGGCTTGCGCATCAAATATGTAATTTTCTCTGCATGATCTAATGCATTGATACTGTGTAAAGAGACGCAAATTGACAGGCAAAGAGAGACACGGAAAGGAAGACTGAAAAGCACACGCACACACACACACACACACACTCACACACGACCAGCCCTTTTCACTAAACCTGCTCCACCAAACACTAACACACACACACACACACTCACCTGCGCCGGCGAGTACAGCATGCGGCTGGAGTCGCTGGAGTGGCGTGGGCCCGGGTGCGTGGTGGCGGCGTGGCGCATCTTCCTCGCTCCTTCTCCCCTCTCTCCTGCTCCTCCCGGCCCTCCTCGCTCCCTTGCCATTGTCGCGCATCCTCCGGGCCCCGATGCGGCGGCAGCGGCTGCTCCTTTCTCCCCCCCACCCCCACCCCCGCAGCCGGGGGCGCCCATGCAGCAGAGGGTGCCCTGGGCCAGCTCCAGCTCAATCTCTGCGTCCATCTCCGCCTCCTCTTTGGCCTCCTTGTTGGAGTCGTCCAGGTGCTTCATCAGCACGGCCACCACCACGTTGATGAGCACGAACTGGGCGGTGAGCACGAAGGAGACAAAGTACATGGGCGAGATGAACTGAAGGCTGGGGTTGCAGGCGTAGTCCACGTCGGTGGCGTGGTCCGGCGGGCACTCCCGCAACGTGTCCTGGTGGTGAGGAGGGGGGCGGAAAACAGAGGTCAGAGGTCAGGGGAGGGGCGGTAGGAAGGGAAGGAAGAGTGTAGTGTGGGTGGGGAGCGGTAGGGAGAGACAGAAAGGATGAGCGATCAGGAGTGTAACATTTTTCAGGTGAAACCTTATCAAGTCGGTTAGTGGGATTTTCTGACATTTAAAGACCCCATGAAATAGCATCTTTACTTCCTTGATTTGATGCGTTTCCTGATGTTGGGGCGGGACATAATGCAGTGAGGGATCATTCAAAAGTGTAAACTAATGGAATATGAGTCAGACAGTTTTATTTGATGGGAGGGGTGAGGAGAGGCGGGATTGTTCATAAATCTGATGGTTTTATTGGTTAGAAATTTATATTTACTCATACTAGTGCAGCATGAGGTCACCATGAAAGATACTCTGTTTTCTAGGAAGGAAAAGTAATGGGAGTTCACTTCATGGGGACTTTAAGGTAGGCAGAATTATGTAGGGAGCTTTTTCACATTCATTTAAACAGTGATGCTGTAAAAACATAATTTGCTATTAACCACTTTCAAAATTGCAGAGCATGCAACACAGGTCAAGGTCTGGGATCTCACAACGCTCAGTAAATGGATGTCGCTTTCCCAGCTGCACCATTGTATCAGCATAATATTAAAAAAAAACATAATAATGACAACAATAATTTGCATTTTCATCTATCTCATGTTAATACGAATCCTTGTATCCTTGACACCTTGTGCGATCACACACTAAATTGTTTTTGTTTTACAGAAAAACAAGATGCCACTTTTTCCTTCTGGAGCATTATTCTAGTGGTTTTCCACTCTGGTTAACATGCACACAGCACACAGCGGAGTTCAGTCAGAGCACAACCAAAGTGACAAGTGTTTTCTGGGGGAAGTACACATATCTCACCCAGGCTGTGACCACACATAACAATTTTAGCCCTCTGAGCTGAAGCTGGTCTTTTCTATCTAATTTGGCATGACATTTACACACTGTGTTCCTTCACACGCCATCTCCCTTTTCTGCCTTCGCTCCCTCTCTCTCTCTATTTTTTCTTTACAAATTTCCATTCTTTTATCCTCTTCCAGAACTCCATTTTCTCACTTTGTCTGTCTCTTGCTTGCTGCTCTCTAATTTCCCCCCTAGAGGACAGAGAACATAACTGATCTGTCCCCCTTCTTTTGACCCCTTTCCTCTTCTCTCTCCCTCCCTCTTCTTATTACAGATCGTTGGCGCATAAGCAACCCCCCCTTTCTCACCCGTGCCATCTTCCCTATCTCCCTCCCCCTCATTATTTCCTCTCATTCCCTATCATCACTGCATGGCTAATTCCCCCCTCTCCTGCTCTCAGCTAAAGCGATGCGGCTCTACCTCTGTCAGAGCCCAGGTAGTAATTTGACAGCTAAATGACAGAGATTTCCACTGAGAGGTAGCATCTGTGGCCCGCTGGCCTGCTTCATGGCCCACCACCATCATCTACACACACCCTGCATCCAGTGTGTGTTTAATGGTCCACCCCCGTCACACTCTGGCATACTCCCTATTCCCCTCGCAGCCTAGGTGTGTGGAGGAGTGGCGGTAATAGTGGAGGGCAGTACGTGTGTGTGCAGGGGAAATTGGTATTTTGTGTGTGTGTGTGTGTGTAAGCTTCTCTCCTGCCCATCAATAACGAAATCTGTATGAACTCCCGGCGCTGAGCAAGCACTTTCCTTTTATCATTAAGTATCGCTAGAGTGGAAGACAGGATGGATGAGAGAAGGAGAGGAAGAACAGCGTCCCTTCAACTTCACACTTGTTTCTCATCTGTCTTTTCTCTCTTTTGCTGTCTTTATCGCTCTGTTTTCTTTCTTTTAAAACACACAAATAGTAAATAGAATTGTTAGATTGTGCAAACTTGGTGATTTCCCCTATGTTCTCTAAGTAAAGTGAACATCAGGCTAAAGCTATGTGTGTCTTAGTAGACCAAGACAGTAGTTCTGGGCTTGCTCTGAGGAGCTCATGCCTTTTGTCTTTTTAAACAAACATCAAACTATAAAGCAAGGAATCTCTGTCTGTGAGTGAGTGTGTGTGTGTGTGTGTCCTTCGCATATCTCGAGAACCGTTCGTCCGATCTACTTCACACTTGGCGGGTGTATTGCTGGGGACCCAACGACGTGCAGTGTCGGATTTGGTGCAATTTGGACACGCGACACGTTCAATATTAATAAACTTTGAATAAACAAGCGAACAGCGCTCTGTGCAGCAGTGGGGCGAACGGGCACTGCACTAGTGCTTTATAATTCCATAACAGGAACATGCAGGTACTTTTCCTTTTATACCAGAGTCTACACAGGCTGTAATCGTCTTTGTATGTTGCATATCACATTTTCAACACCATGCTTATATACTCTTTGGAACATTCAATGTGTAGCATTCTACATTTGTTGTAATAGAGCAATGGATTTCCCTAGAATATCCCAAGTGACCAGGCACATAAAGATGACGGCATACTAATTTGCTGTCATTCATCCCAGCCCATTCCACAGTGCAACATGCACTCATAATTTTCACAACTTCATCTACAATCTTTGAGTGTATCCTGACATTTGGATGTTTTGCACTGTAGGATGAATAATGACATCAGGGGGCTTCTATCTTTAAAGGAAAATCGAGCCTAAAATTGAATTCCCATATGCTATGCCTATAATCTTGTACAGTGTAATAAATATTTGTGAACATGAAGAACTCTCTCCTAAAGGGCCAGAGAAAAATCAAGAGAACCAAGACTCTAATATGCGCAGACTTTCTGGATGGGCATTATTAGGTGCTCAGGAGGAGCACCTCTGTAAGAGCAGGGTTCTGGGTGTACGTTTGTTCGTTTGTGTGTAAGGCTTTTTACAATGTGCAGTACTTAGGGGAATTACAGTATGCACTGTTTAGGCGGCACATAGCCCCTGCATTAGGGAAATACAGTGTGTGCTCATACACTAGGCAGTATGGTAGAAACCAAACAAGCATCAACCACTTTGAGGCTGGTGCGTTGTACATCCACATATCAGGAAGTAGCTCAGTGATTTTCTAACTGTAGTGGCTGAGTCAACGCATGAATTAAATATTTTGCTCAGCAATTCTCTTAGTTACAAAAACACTGTGCCACCACAGCACTTTGGTGTTAACAGGTGGAGTTTTTAAAGTCAACGTTGTTTCACTCACTTCAATCATGCATACCCCCCGAGCTGCTAAAAAGGACAAGTGCACTTATTTACAGTGAGTGAGCTGCAGCCATTACACATGGAATGTTAACTTTACAGTCATTATAACCATATAAGCTTCCTTATATTGCACTTCTACCAGTTCTGAACAGGAAAATTTGCATGTATCACTGAAAAATCAGCACCAGATATAAGTTTTGTCATGTTTCTATCTTTGAGAGAGACTTGCTCATATACACAATCCAATGACCACTGGAATATTATATTGTGTTTTGTGCTCATCATGACCCATTGCATTCTCCTCCTAAATTGTTGAAACTTTCCAAATAAATCTGGTACAGTCCACTTGGTACAGTAGGTCTCTTCAGTAATAGGACAATAATTTGGTACCTTCATGATGCCGTTCCAGTTGTCGCCTGTGGAGACTTGAAACAAGGTAAGGAAGGCCATGCCAAAGTTCTCAAAGGTGGCGTGACGACTCATACCCTCACACGGGTAGTCCTCGTTACACACTGAGGAGGAGAGAGTAAGGAGATGGGGGGTGAAGAGACAGGGGGTGAAGGATGAGAAAGAGGAGAAAAGATGTTCAAGGGTAAGGGAGCAGGGAGAGGAACAAAGACAGAAAGATAGAGACAGAAAGAGAGAAATGGAATATTGATGAGCAAGAGAGCATAAACATGACACTTGTGAATTTCACTCCACACTTTTGCGCCCAAACACTGCGATGAGTATGCACCATTTCTGTCGCTAAGCTGCCTGGATGACTGTCCAAACAGCCTGACTCAATGTGGACATAGTCTCTGATCAAATCAGTGGCAATGTGACCAAATAGTCTATTTGTCTCTGAGCTTACATCCCAAGATAATCTTTGGAATGGCCTCAAGAAAGCGACAGTCGCATTTGGCACTAATCCTTTCTCCTCCCGAGCTCTAGCAGTTATTGCCACTGGCCGCAGCTGCAGCACACGAGGGAGAAGCGACAGCTCGGGAGATATCTCTTCCAAATTCAATGGGGATATTTTAAGACAGTGCTTAGGCAGGAGTTATATCTGAATACTGGATTGATTCCCTTATGGTGGTCTGACTGGAGGAGAGGGGGCCCGTGGAAGGAATGCAGGAACGAAGGAAGGAGAAGGATGTGAGACGGGAAAGTAAGGAGATTTCCAGAGTAAAGCTTGTACAAGTCATGCTGCTTTTATGTGCACTAGTTGAGTTTATCCTTTAATCGCAGAATTAGAGGTCCTATACATTACAAATGTATGGTGCATATTTTTGTTCCATCCCAGAAATAGCAGGCTGTTTCTCAAAAGTTTGAAGTTTAGCAGTAAGATCAAACAGTATTTCATCCATTGTTAAAAGCAAAATCTATCCAAAACTCACTAAAACTAGAACCACTAACACTGTAATGCAGTGGTTTTCAACCTTAGAGTACTGCTGGTTTTCTATCCTACCAGCTAGTTAATTGCAGTTAATTGTAATCACCTTGCATCCCAGGTGTAAAATAGTCTCTGATTAGATGCCTATAATGAAAACCAGCAGGGCTTTGGGTCCTGAGGGGCAGGATTGAAAACCACTGTTGTAATCTGTGATGTAGCCAAGAGACACTTTCTGGAGATGCTTCACCCCTTGACAACTCATAGGAAGCTGAATTTATGGACTCATAAAACATTTTGTTTGACTACTTTATATATTTCACACTAGATCAGAAGGAAATGCACTGGAAATTGTACCAATATCCCTAGAAAATCACTCTGGATATTGCCATAGTGTCCAAAAATTTGATCTCATCTTTATTGTCATTGGTGTCATTGTCAAGTGTCACTTGATAGAATCACAGATTAAAGCCATAGCTCTTGAGTCTTGAGACTTATTTGTGAAATGCCTTAGATCATGGAATGAGAATATGCGAACTCTTGTCCAGGATATCTGTTTAATAACACCTAATCACGTGTTATGATTTGCCTCTCATCTACCATGCTTGTAATGCTCATGTAGAGCAGAAGAGAGGTCTTGTATTCATAGTATTCTGTTACATCACCACACGGCCATCTTGGTAGGAAAATAACAGGTCATTGTAATAAATTAACAGGTGATTACAATCAAATGACAAACACAGCCAATGAGCTGTGTGTATTGTAAAGTGCCATATCAGTAGGAAATCCATGTGGCATCATGGGAATACGATGAATTGAGTCATGACATGATCCTTTGTGACGCCATGACTGTCTGTCATGCGCACTCACCCAGTTCTCCAAAAAGCTCCACTCCTAAGGCGGCGTAGATGAAGAACAGCAGCATGAAGAGCAGGCCCAGGTTACCCACCTGCAACACACACACACACACGCGCACACACACACACACACACACACACACACACACACACAAAATCAAAAACTACTCCCTCAAGGGTATTAGGTTTTCCTCATTTTTTGTGAACAACTATCACATTTTTCAAACCCTATCCCCAATTTGCACATCATCCCACAGATAGACAATTCAAAATGGAATAGATTTCACATGACAAAAATTCATTATTCGTTGTTCATGGGAGCAGAAATGGTGCTGGAATAAAATAATTTCATTCAAAAATGAGATATCAACACCACTTGAAAAATTGCCACCTAGTCTTGCCTGATTGCTTGCTTGCTTAAAAGTGGTTGCTGGCATGAATTTAAATCATATTATAAATTACTATTCAAGTCTGAGTCATTTTAAGACCATTGCATACCAGATAGCTATGCTTTTGAGGATAGAATGACCTATGTTTTTAGAAAATTCAGTCATTATTTGATTGCAATTTTCTTTTTCTAAAATGTCTATATAGTGTTTTGGAATGAAACCCTTTAGTTCTTTAATGCTGCTGTCATTCCAATAAGGAAGGAGTAGAACCCAAAGTGCTGTGTGTGTGAAGTGAACTTGTTACCTGGGGCTCCTACTGTTTTCTAGAGCGCTGGTCCCATGTCAGACCGCTTAGTCCTGCAAAAACTTCCTCTGAGACACAACAACTGAACCCCTACACTACTGCTCTGGCTTAGTATCCACCCTTAGCTTGCTATTGTGGGTTTTTTAGTTTGGGGGTTTGGGATTTGGCTCGGTTCCACCACCACAAAACAGACCTCCCTTACCACAGCTTAATGGTGATGATGTTGTTGCACGGTAAACACTTGGGGCAAAAACTAATCCCATTAAGGGGATACAAAACCCAGCCTAGGATTCACTGTCTCAGTGCACACACCGGCACTGTGCTAACAACGTCTCTCCACCGGGAATGAGGGAATGCAACGCCTGCTCCAATGACAAATAGTTACTGTAATTATAATGTACGTGTCCTAAAGAGAGGTTTAGATCACTCAAACTGTTTTGCGGGGAGAAGCTACTTGGGATTTACTGTTTGCTTTATAGGGAGTTCAGTCTAGGGATAATGCATCCCGACTATAAGAACGATAAAGCTTGTTCTAAAAAGATTACATACTAGCTGCTATACAAATAAAATGTATTATATAGTCAAATTATGTTAAGAAGACACTTGTGTGAGGTGCTTGTTGGCTCTACCTGAGGCAGGGCCTGGCAGGGCTTTAATAATACTTAGTCTTGGGAGAATTTAGAACAGCCGTGGGGAAAAGGAGAGTTTAGGCAATAATATTAGGTTTATTTAGGAAAAGCTCTGAATAAATGGGAGCTAGATAAAAGTATTTTGAGTTTAGGTTACAACGGATTTAACTGAGCACGTTTACATGAACTGCAATATTCCGATATTAACCCGATTAAGACAATACTCTGAATAAGACACTGCCATGTAAACAGCATTTTCTGATTACCATAACCCGAATAAGGTCATAGTCGGAGTAAGCAATAGTCGAATTAAGACATGTGGAGTATTCCGATTTTAGTCGCATTATTGAAGTGCATTGTAGACATGTGTACACCTTAATCGCACTATGACGTCCTATCAGAGTTTTCGCAGCATTTTGCGACACGTACGGCAATCCAACTGCTTGACGACGCATGCTCTAGCTTCCAGCGAGTGTTGCGAACTTGTTTACAGAAGAAAAGATGACAGTCACCGGTAAAAAGAAGTTCCAACATCTTGTCCCGACCACGGTAGCAACATGACAGAAAGGGTTTCAGGTTAAATTCCGGAGGGAAACTCGGACGTAGGACGTAGGGACGTAATGTGGGCGTGCGTCTTCAGTCATCAATCGGACTATGCTCTGTAGCATCTAAACGGGAATATGAATGGAATATTCTATAAACAACTCATGTAAACACCTTAATCGAAATGTTGTCTTATTTAGAATAAGGTCAATAGTCGGATTATTGCAGTCCATGTAAACGTAGTGATATTTCAGACCATTTCTGGCAAAAGAAAAAAAAAATGCTAATACTAGATAGAACTACAGCGTTTTTACAGCAACATTCATTAGAATCACCTCTCCTATACTCAACATTTAAATATTGTTGTTTAGCTTCTCTGTTCCCCTTAATCTATAACTCACCTTAATGATTAAATTGTATTAACTGGGTGAAACAGTAAGGAGTCAGAGTTTTAACATAGATTCACCTGGCCAGCCTGGTCAGGGAAAGAGCAGGTGGTCCTAATATTCTGTACACTCAGTGAATATTTCTCATTAGATGTGCAAAAAACACTAGGCTAATCCACATTAATGCAGGAGCTACAGAAGGTAGCAATAAAAAAAAATTCAGCCGTATAATGGAACACAGATTTTTGGTATTGTGCAAACCATAAGACAAATATAAATTTACTTTTGGTGTAAAAATACAAATACAAAAATAAGCTCCATTGCATTGGGAACAGCTTTTAAATCAGTCCCTTCGGACTGAAAGTAATGGATGTAATAGCCATACAACGTTTCATTTAGAGTGCTGTAATAATTCTAGATCTGACTCCTCTGGGGATTGCCTCAAGTACATCTCTAAATCAGTGCTTTCCCATCTGGAGTGCTTAACAATCTGTGCTTCATAATGGCCAGAGTCTATGTGGGATCCAGGCTAAGGATGAATGCACTAAACACTTATGAGGGACAACTTGTACGAGGCCGGACCTAGATTGAGCCTGAGGAGAGAGGGTGAACATGTACTGCATGTACTGCATGAATCTTTCAAACCGTTAGCCAAACTCTGTAGTATAGGCTATAATATGCAGCTATAGGCTATAATATGCAGCTGTACATTACACTAACTAACCCTCCATTTGTGTGAACTGCTTTTTGCACAAATGACTGAAGCTTTTGTGCCCCTTTATTATTTTGATGACTACATTTGAAAACAAGGACGTGTGCAATTGACAGAGAACATCATATGCGTTCCCAGAGCTACACACAAAATCCCCAGTGAAAACTAGAATGCTGTGTTTTACAACGGACAGCTCTGACGACTTCCTAAAGCAAAACTGACATCCCATGCGGCGTCCACGTCTGCCGCAGGCTATTCTGGAGGTTTCTCAGCCGTTTCCCGAGAGGAGATAAAACGACTTTAGTGCTGATGTTATGTGCTACATCTAGGCTATTAGCATTAGCAAACGCCGTGCAGCAGCCATTTTGCATCAGTGGGGGAGGAGAGGATAATGGTGGATGCTGGTGGGTAAAATGACTTTGTCGTACTGTGTCTTTGTAAAGATCAGCCACGAAAATGCATTTCTGTTAACATGTCAACGAGCTATTAAGCTTACTTCCCATTTAGCGCAAGTGTACGGATCCCGCAACACGTCCTCTCATGGCCTATTAAATGTATAAACCGCCTGTGGAGCACAAAAGGAATTCAAAGCATGTTTTTCTCTCATTAATTATTATTCTAGTGGACATCTATCCCTGTGTGGCACGATGGTATTATTCATATTCCTTGCCCTCTTATGCAGATGGCGGTATCATTGCCTGTTACATTGTTCAATTGTGTCCTGAAGCTTTTGTCGAAATGTCAATACTCTCCTCAATATCTTGTCTAGTGCAATGAAGTAGGATTGGCAGCTTGCCATTTCATTTCAACGGTGAAATATAGCATAATATCACCTCAGGTGCAATCTCTCACCAGGTGTAACGCTTTCCCTCTCGCTCTTTCAGTCTCTCGACAGGCACACACACACACACACACACACACACACATAGACCTGCTGGAACTGTTTAATTAGCCCTAGTTTTAATTACCTCCCCAGGTGCCCTTGGGATAGAGCAAAGGGCTCAGTGTTAATGAGAGGGGGATCAATAGAAAAGAAAGACAAGAAATCTGTTCTTCTTCACCGCTGCCTGCCCTCCCTTCACCACATCACCTGTTCCCCTCTGTTCACTTCCTCTCCACCAGCCTCCTGTCTGTCTGTCTTAGTTTTCTATGGTCGGTGGGTCAGTGAGGGTCGGTGTGTGTGTGTGTGTGTGTGTGTATGTGTGTCTGTGTGCCTGCATGTCCCTCTGCCTGTCTATCTCTCTGTCTGTCTGTGTGCCTGTCTCTCTTCTTGTCTGTCTAGATGGCTGCCTGCCTGTTTCTATAGCTATATTACTGTAATTGAGCCATCACATCACATCAACTAATGCTCCCCACCAGACATTGTTCCTAGCACACTTAGGGCCTGATCTACTATTTTTATTTTTATTAAGTCTCATGGAGATTAAAAATCTCATTTGCAAGAGAGAGCTGAACAAGAGGGCAGCATGGAGGACATACTGTACATAAAAGTTGCTTACAAGAACAACATAAAAAGACAAAACTAAATACAATCAAGATTGATAGAATTTGTGTGGCCTGTAGTAAAACCCTTGCTTATTATGTGACCACTTTCTATATCTCAGGTACCTGCCTCCGCTTGAGAAGGCTTGTATAAACAATGTATAAGAAAGAAAAGCCTGTCGAATGTTGTTGCGGGCTCTGGGTGTCACCCTTGCATCCCCCCCCCCCCCCATGTTATCTTTATTTCTGTTTTGTTATGCAGTGTTGTCTTTCGTATTACCTTGTCCATTGCGTGTTTTGTATAATGATGAAAATGTACAATAAAACTCTTAATATAAAAAAAAAAAAAGATTGATAGAATCAATCAAGTGCATAATTTAAACAGTGCAGAAACATTGGCCAATATATTTACTTTCTAGACCCTTCATAATAGAAGAGAATTCACCAAAGGAAATCATATCAGTCAGTTTTAAATCATGTAGAGCGTTCCATGTAGAGGGAGTTGAGAACTTAAAATGTTTTTCTACCCAGTTCAGTTGGAACGTGAGGGACAGACATCTGCAGAACAGGTAAGATGGAAGCATCCAAAGGTTTGCGTGTGTAAAAACGTGTACGAAACTGTTACCACTGGCAAAAAAGTAGCGAAGCTGATCTAGTTACAGGAGGTGCAGAGGACTGCGTCACTCACATGAGCAAATACCTGTCCTGTCCTTTTTTGCGGGTTTGTCTCAATATGTAATATTGGGCGTTTCTAGCAAAATGTGCAAAATATTGGGAGGAGAGTCTACAAATAGATTCATTTGAACATCTAATGCGATTTACCAAGACTGGAAGTAACTGCAGAAAAGGTATTTGTGCGTGTAATACGCAGAGAGAGCAGGTATTAATCAGACATCCATTCAGAGCTGGAGGCTCTGAAAGTGAGATGGAGACGTCGGCTGCGGCAAAATCAGAGAATTTGTCGACAACAGGTGTTTTCCAACTGTGAAAACATTTTTGAAATGCCAAAAGCAAAAATCATACAAACAAATTGACTGTCAAGCAACGCAATTTTAGAGCTTTTGGAAGAACTAAGGGACAATCTACAGCCAGTCACCCATAGGAGTCATGCAATATGGAGGCTCGACTGCCAGCATTATTATTATAAACTAGTTCAGTGAAGTGAATTAATATTTAAAAAGAAATATAAAGTGACTAATTAAATTCACATTTAAATGATGCATTTACATCACTAAAAACTTAATAAAATGTTCACTAAATGTATCAATTAATGATTTCATTTCATTATTTTGCTGAATTTAGAAATTTATTTGCAAAATGATTTTGAAAAATGCATTTAATATAGTTTTTTTTATTATTCCACTTTTCATTCAAGCTCTCCATGGTTGAAAGTTCTCCAAACTTGCAAAAACCTCATTTAAACTATTTTCAGTTGATCAGCCGCAATGGGAGAATTTACAACATGCGATCTGTTCAGCTGCAAATGCAATTTAGCGTATTATTTGGGATCTTAGTAAATCAGGCCCTTAGTGTGGTCTCAGTGGGAGTCTGGGTACTCTCCATGGTGCTGAAATTTAAAGAGAGACAGTGTGTGTGTGTGTGTGTGTGCGTCTGTGTGAGTCATCCATTAGAGTTGCCTACAGGCCAACAGGGAGAGAGAGGGACCTTATACCATCCTGGCTATTGACTCAGCCTGGCTCACTCTCTCTCTGTGGGAGTCTGGAGTGTGTGTGTGAGAAAGAGGGAGAGACAGAGAGAGAGTGTATGTGTGTGTACATGCGTGTGTGTGTGTACCTGCGGCAGGGCTTGGACCACCGTATCCAACAGGGCTCTCATTCCCGTAGCCATCTTCAGCAACTTCAGAACTGTGTGTGTGTGTGAGAGAGAGAGAGAGAGAGAGAGAGAGAGAGAGAATGTAAGTGTGGGCATTTAGAGGGGAAAATCCCTCAGGTTCAATTACAGACTAAATGGGAAACATCAAGCTTTGGAAAGGTCAGTTCTAAATTTACACCCAGTGTAACACACACGCACACACACACACACACACACACACACACACACACGTACATGCACACACACAAATAGGAGAGAATAGTGCAAGGTATAAAGCCATTCTCTGCTGCTATACTATGGCTAACTGACCATGATAAGTTGTTTACAGCGTCTCACCAGTTAGCCCATATTTTAACACAGCAGTTAGACCGAATCAATATTCTATTTAGCTGAGAGGATTTGGAGGAGGTAGAGTGAGGTAGAGATAGGTTATGCTTGAGTATGTGTGTGTGTGTGTGTGTGTGTACCTCGTGCTATCCTTAGTACTCTCATGATCCTGATGATAGTGGGGTTGATGGGCAGCGCAGCACTGATCTCAATCTCCTCCAGGGTGATGCCCATCACTGACAGCAGCACTATGGCCAGGTCCAACTGGTTCCACCTAGCACACGCACACACACACACACACACACACACACACACACAAGCACACACACACACACACACACACACATGCACACACACACACACATACTCAGACATAAATGGAGGAAGGTGCACACAAGAATACGCCACACATACATACAAGAACACACAAACACATGCACACACACACACACGCAAACAAGTGTGCAGACAAACACATTATACACACTCTCACCCACACACAGACAGAAAGGTATTAGGTTAGTAATATGCAAAAGTTACAGGTCACAGTTACAAAGAGAATATGGCTCTTGATTCACACACTCTAGCAGATACAAGAGAACACACAGACACACACACACACACACATAAACACACACACCTGCACAGCACAGTACCTGCAGTTCTGCCTGAGCAGGCTGGCACCTGTGGCAGTGTGTTTGTGTGTTACCTGCTACTCCATTGACCCAGTTCTAACGCTGGCCTGGGAGTCACCTCAGCCTATAAATCACACTATGCACAGTGACTGCTCACTGCTGCTGCTGACGTTACATAAGAAGAGACAAAGTGCCAGACGATAACTGCGTGATAGATTCTCCCTATAGCCGCCCATCTCTTTCTCGTTTCATCACTCATTTGTCCTCTTCCTTTTTGTGTCTTTGCTTTCCCTCTTATACATCATCTCTCTCTCTCTCTCTCTCTCTGTGCCACCTTATCTCTCTCACTCTTACCAATTTTCTATATCCTCTCTCTCTCTCTCTCTCTCTCTCTCTCTCTCTCTCTCTCTCATCTTTGTCTTCGCCAACTAAAATGGGTCAATGACATTAAACTACCATCACCATCAGTGTAATCTGAGCACCCAAATCTGTTTCCGCCTTTAATTAGTCATCACATATCCCTGAAAAGAATAAGACCCAATATCAGTCTCATCATCACGCACATTTGGCTGAACGGCAAATCAATTAGCCCGGACTCTGAGTGAATGAATGTGGGAGTGAACAGATCAGTGCTGAAGTGTGTTTCCCATTGGAGTGGGCTATCTACCTGGTGCCATTACAGTAGGAGGAAGGGAAACGACAGTAATAACACAGAACAAATAGACAATGTTAGACAGTAGTTAAACAGGCATGACTGTTTTTTTTTAAATTTATTAATTTTATTGTGAATCAGGCCTGGGTTCATTTCGCTCGGTTAAATTAACCGAGGAAGTGGATTTTCTTCAAAATTAATATATTGAAAAAACTCTCCACATGAAAGGATTGTCATATTCAGGCTATTACGAAATAATTGAAAACGAAAACTCAATCATTAGCAAATAAATTTCTATTTGCATTATGAAATTACTTTGATTTGATAATGAATAGAGCCCCCAGGCAAGATACAACTAATTATTATAAAGAAAACTGTTAAAACTCCTTTCTTACGAACAGAATGTTTGAGGATGTTTCTGTTTTTCTTTGACAGTGGGCTTTATGCTGCGGAGGGTGACAGGACAGACAGAGCTGATGACAAGTGACATACATCATGGGCCCCACTCATGATGTATGTCAGCTGCATGGCGTACAGTATGGCTTAGTCAACTTAGCGACGGAACGCCTCTAAGCCTGCTAGCATATTGCGACATATTCATAATCCTCTATATCGTCTAAGCTGTTATCCCCTGTCTTATGTGTAATGATCAAAGCAAGAGCTAGATTTGTAAAGCCATTACACTTTGAACTAAATAACTGTTTATTGTGGCACTATATACATTATGTGTTAATTCAAGAGATTACGGCACATGCCTCATGCTTTACTGTTTAATGTTATCACATCAAATACATGATAAGCGACTTAGCTGAACAGACAAAAAAATACATAATGTCATGAAGGGAAAGCACTGAGAAATGTTGCGTTTTGAAATGGAAAGTTCACTTTACAGTATCTACTCCAAAAGGCACTTGTGTTTTCAGACTAGACGCTGAAAGGGCATGAGAACAGCTGTTTCTCTGTCAATCATCATGCTGTTTCCCTTTGAGTACAGTCTACCTCTGGATAGCAGACTAACAAATCCCATAGTGTAGAATGGAGGAGCTTTAAGATGATATCAAAACTGTCTCGTGTACTGCAGTGTGCACTCAAAGGGGAATGCATGTGTACACAGTGATACGAGTGCAAGCATGCACACACACTTGCATACAGAGAGAGAGTTAAAGAGAGAGAGGGACACACACACACACACACACACACACACACCGCCTACACATACAAACGCACACTGTACCTGTCTTTGAAAAAGCGACGGAAGCCAAAGGCGATGAGTTTGAGCACTGCCTCCAGCACAAAAGTGGAGGTGAAGAAATAGTTGCAGTACTTCAGGGCAAGATCCAGAGACTATAGGGAGAGAGAGAAAAAGAGAGAGAGAGGATGGAGTGTGTGTGGAGGGGTAGGAAGGGGGTGGGGGTGGAGGGTGGTAACAGCAGGCAAACCACTAGTGTCTGGAATTGTTCCCACTGTTTGTAGAGTAAAATCAAGCATGCCAGAGGCTAAAACAGAGCTTCCTCCATTCATAGGACAAACACTCATGCGCTCACACATTAATGTCCCCTCCCTCACAAACACACATTTTCGGGCTAAATTATATTTACACAGGATTCAATTATTGCAGAGGCTTGCGTGGTTTAAATGTATTTAAGGATACAAAGAGGATTGTCTTGGCCATCCGGTCCGGCTTCATATTACTACAGAGACTGCAAATTATTTTGTTCGCTTTTTTTCCCCCCTTTCATAAATAGAGCTGCAACATGTAAGCTTCTAACAGCAAGTCTGAGGCTGCCAAATGTCAGGACCATCAGCTTACAAATATAGCCAAGACCTTTTGATATTTACATTCACAGGCTGTTGGTCTGTTTGTTTGAGAAGGCTTGCTCCATATAAAAGGTCAAACGGGCAACTTATCTCAATGATAATCGCTTCTCTCTCACTGACAACAATTGCATCAGGCTGTTGGGAATGTTGAACGAAATGCTGAGGGGCCGTAAACCCTTCATTCATCACATGAATGTACAGAGACACATGTACCGCACTGCTAACATCACTCTGACAGCTGCAGCAAATAAAATAAGCTCACAAACTCTGTAATAAAATCAGCACAACGCAGTAACTCTTCCTATTCACAACACATGCAATAGAGTCTAGATGTTTGTCACAGCTTTGTGAGTGGAGTTAACTGTGATTGGTTTAACCGCCATTGGAAATGAGGGTGGCTTATCACATTTACACTCATACCAGCGGTTGCCGCCACTGCATCTTTCATAAAATGCTGCTGTTTGGGGGAGTGAGTGGCTGTGACTAGATGCCATGCTAGGATGCAGGCAAGCAGCCACTGAAAACTCAACATAGGGGAGAAGGGAATGTCCTCCCTATATACTGTAGATGAAGCATATAGGACATTACCCATTTCTTGTTCTTTTGTGAACAAGGCAGCTTTCTATGAATCTGGCGCTGTACCATTAATCAGATTGAGAGCTTTGGTGCACAAAGGTCTAATTGTTTACATACATGCTATTAAAACCCCCTGTCTATCACCTAACACGCTTCAACAGATGCACATGCACAATCAAACCTGTGGCCACACACCACTGCACACCCTGAACGCCACACACCACCCCGTCCCTACACCCTCCTGCAGGTATGTAACCACCAAACACACACCTACACACACACACACACAGAGACGCTCTTCCTTACATGGGGCTGGTTGTAGTGCTCCAAGGACATGGTGATGACGTTGATGCAGATGATGAAGGTGATGATGAGGTCCAGGTAGTGGTTGGTGCACAGTGTGTGGATCATCAGACGCACGCTGCCATAGCTGGAATAGTAGGGCAGCTTCTGGGCCTCTGACGGTAGGAGAAGAGATTAATGAAGCCTTCACATATCCATTTTATATTCTCAGAAGAGGAGTGTTTTCTCATGTCATTGCGAGTTCTTCTACTGATTCCAAACAAACCGCTGTGGCTGCCGCCAGAAATCTAAAACTTTGTAAAAGCTTTTGTAAAAGCTTTCATGAACTGGCTATAGATTGAATCACTACCGTTACATCAGTTGGCGATAGAGAGTAGCAAAATGGATTAATAAGAAAATATGGCAGATTATTTAAAGTTTCATTGCAGTAGCATGCAGTTATGGATAGAACCTGGCTATATCTCTAAGACTGCAGTATACCGAATACTGCTTTATAGGCTCTGTCAGCTTAGACTATTTGACAGTAAGTAAGTAAAATGACAGAAACTTGTTCAGATTGGAGAACACACCAGAGTCATTAACACATATTGTTCAATTGAGTTTGATGAGGAAGTGTGGACACTATTTTGCTGCCACATTTATAAAACTAAGCACTAACACTACATTTTTAGTCTAGGGTTGTCCTTAAACATAAAATGACACTTAGCCCTAGATTATCTTCACCATGTTTCATGCACACTTCAGGACTTGTCTTAACCCAGAGTTAGAAGATTCATACTGGGCTCTTGTTAGTCCAAGGTTAAATTAAATTGACCCAATATTACATTCTCCAATGATGCCTAGCCAGTTCTGTTCTCAAGATGAATCTCTAGTTCATATTTTAGGAGAAAAAGCAACTTAGTTTGTGTTTAACAAAATTAATAGGCCAGTGCCTGCCTTGATCAAAACGATCAGCAATGCAGCCAAGGGCAAAATAAAATCTAGAGTTGTTGGTTAAGTAAATCTGATAACACACTCTCACGTAGATTGCATTTAATATTTTATTTGTATGTCAGCCATCCCTAACCCTATCCCTTTTATAAGAGTTTCTACTGTAACATTAATTTAGCACTTTTTCAAGCTATGCCAGTTACTTAAAAATTTATAGAAAAACTTCTTAAATAAATTGTTCTGTTTGTTCCTGTCCTAATGAAATCCTGTCCAGACAAGGATAGATCAAAGCTAATGACTCTCATCATTTCTCCTCCTGTATCTTTTCTCTCCTCTCTTCAAATTACTTTTCTTCTTCTCTTCATTCACTTTTCTTTCTCTCTCATTCCTGACCTCCTTAACTTTCTTAACTTTTTTTCTGACTATCTCTAATAGTTAGTCCTGTGGGTAAAAACATCCCTTTTAACATGTTAAGCATGAATTCAAAACTGGGTAAGAAAGACTTGGTAAGAGAGTGAGCACACACCCATATGTTTGAGTGTGTGAGCCACAGAATACCAAGTAAAGCTGATCTGCATGATATCGGCTGTCATTGTAATCGCCTTTTCTTTGGGACGTTCACACCACATTACCTCTCCCTCTATCTCTGTTTCCATCACTCTTGCTTCCTATTGCACACATTTTCATCAATTTTGTTCAAAGCTCTACATCTTAATAAAAAGTAATTCTTGATTCTTGATTCTTGATTGACCTGTCATGATACCAAGCTGGATACAGTGAGCTATTTAGGCCTTCTTATTAGGAACTGAGATGTGCATGTTCTATGTATTTGTATGTTTGTTATGTATGTTGTTTTTACAATGTCAGTGTCCATAGTGATTTGCCCTTCGGAACAATCAAGTTAATCTCATCTTTTTTTCATCATCCCATCTGATCTCATATCGTCTTATCATTCTTACCCCACTTGCTCTTCCCTCCTCCTCTTCCTCACCTGACCCTATCTTTCCTTTTCTATCCCTCTATCCTTGCCTCTCAGTCTTCCTCTTCTTGCCTCTGGTGTTTTATTTTCTCTTCTCTTCCATACCCCTTCCATTCCCTTCCCTCTCCCCTCCCTTACTCCTCCTCTTCTTTTCCATGCGCCGCTGGCGTTTCTCCTCGCGGCGCTTGGCCTCCTCCACCTCCTGGTGCTGCCGACACTTGTGGAAGTTCTCCACCACCACGCCCACAAACATGTTGAGGACGAAGAAGCTGACGATGAGGAGGAAGGAGATGAAATACAGCAGCATCCACGGGTTGTTGTTGATCACCGGCTGGGGTTGGGGTGTGTGTGTGTGTGTGTGTGTGTGTGTGTGTGTGTGTGTGTGTTTGGCGGGGGTTTTATGAGAAAGGGAGAGAAGTGAGGAAGGAGTGAAAGCAAATATGGTGTAAGGGAATTAGCATGAGTGATGGGGAAGAAGAATGGGAGGAAGGAAGGAGAGAAGGGGAGGGGGCAGGAGGGAAGGAGAGAAAGTGACAGAGTTAGGGAGGGAAAAATGCAAGAATTAGTGGAACAACACAGGGCATGGTACATTTGTCATTTTTATCCATAAAATTGTTATCCAAACTGTGTTTTGGATCAGCGAGGGAGCATCAATCTTAATATTAAGGAGATGCATCCCATGCCCGCGCAGCTTGTGCAAACACTGCGGAAATCTGAAACGAGCTATGAGACAAAATAATGACAAAATAAAACAGTGGGTCCATGTTGGGGGGGATAGGCACGCATGCAACAAAACTTGAAACTGTTCATCTATGTCATATTAGAGGAATTCACATTGAACCCAAAGCTTATAATACATAACCTATGATTTCCATATAATACAGACTTCCTGATTTTAATGTACAACTTGTATACACAGATACCTGCTGGTCCACTCCGACTGCGTCCAGCCCATGGTACATGATGTTGACCCAGCCGTCCTTGGAGGCGAGGACAAACAGGGACATCAGAGCCTGGACAACAATAGGCACAATGTTATCCAGAGATATTCATTACTTTATGGTGAAAAAAACAATTTCCATCCAATTACATTATGTGCTCGTACTTACATGCACACAAAACACACACACGTGACACTGACCTGTCCCAGATTGTCGAAGTTGTACTTATGGTGGACCCACTTGTAGTTGGCCTGCAGACAGTCAGACTTGTTGGTGATGTTTTTCACATCAGGGCCGAAGCAGTAGAAGAACTTGCCTTTGAACAGCTGTCAACAGAAGAACAACGGGACAACGCTTTTGATGCCGTCTGACTGCTCAAATCAAAACAGCGGAATAAACCTTCGTACGCCCCTCCAATGAGATGAAAGAGCGCTCCTGAGTGAAATAATGAGCCGGTCAAAGATCTCACCGATTGAAAGTGTTGTGTAGTGATGAAAGAGGCAGGAAGACAATGAGGGTACGTTTGAGAGAGAGAAAGACAGAGAGACAGAGAGAGAGAGAGAGAGAGAGAGATATGCATGTGCATGTGTGTGTGACAAAGCCATAAAGGAGAGGGAGGGAAAGAATTAGATAAAAATCATGGTGATGAGAGAAGTTAGAGAAACCGTAGTGCACACAAATAAAGTACAAAGCAAGTGCCTCGAATAAAGCCCATATAATATACTTCATGAATAGATAAGACAGAGATATATACTGTATATATGCATCACTCAAAGACGCAGAGGGAGTCAGGTGTTCTGGTCCCTACCTGTACCCCCAGGATGCCGAAGATGATGAAGAAAGCGCAGCAGATGAGGACAATGTTGCCGATGGGTTTGAGAGAGGTGATGAGGGTCTCCACCACCAGCTTCAGACCTGGAGCCCTGCTGATCACCCTGGAGGAGGGAGGAGGGAGGAGGGAGGAGGGAGGGAGGGGGAACGGGTAAGATGAGAGAAAGGAAAGAAATGAATGAAAGCGAGGGAGATGGGGAAAAAAGTAACAGTTTGACCTTGTGAAGATAAAGCACACAAAGTACAGAACCGTCACACTTTACAGCATGGTCATTGTTTGCCAAAAAGTAAACTGAGTGTACAGATCAACTACAACAACAGCAACAACATACAATGACTTGCTTTTTTACTAAATCCCCTCTGCAGTAGTTCCTCCTTACCTGAGGGGGCGCAACGTCCTGAGCAGCCTGAGCACTCTGAGCACGCCCAGGATCTTAGCCCCGCCCGCCATGGACACCACGATGTCAATCAACGACACAAAAACCAGGAAGCCATCCAGAATGTTCCAGCTACTCCGCAGGTAAGCCTGCTCACCTATATACAGACCCATGGAAACCACCTGGAGAGGGACAGAGAGAGAGAGGAGGAGTACATATTGGAACATGGACGTACATTTATCCATAGGGTAACTTAAACACATTGAAAGGACTTTTGCATTGTGTCTGTTGTGTACAATAAACTGTCAAATAGGCAGTAAGACAAATGTGTAGTGAACAGGGAAACAAAGTGAAACCAAGAGAGCGAGAGAATGAGAGAGACGGGAAGTGATTCAGAAGAAGAGAGAAAGGAGTCGTCAGCAGCTGTAGGTCACAAGAGGCTGTCTGTTGACACTAACGAGACGTGCGACACACACACACACACCTGCACACACATGAACACAAACACACATGAAAACACACTCCCTCACCTGGCTGCTGAAATGTACAATGTGTGTGACACGCATGCACACACACTCTCACCTCTTCAAACAGCACCTGCTCTGGCTAGAGAGAGCCCAGAGCTGACACTGACTCCATCTGTCACGCTCACACACTATAACTACAGTTAGTGCTGGGAGGGAGCTGTCACACACACACACACACACACACACACACACTCACACACACAAAGAGAAAGTGAGAGACAAACAAACACAACACACACAGTCACAGAAAATTGTGCCCATGGTTGGCAATGACACACACATGTGCACGCCACTAACACACACATACGCACCATGCATCACTGTAAGCGGTGCGCAGGTAGCAGTTTGATTTATGTTTAATATACGGGGGTGCAGTGGTAATGGCTCAATGCCTTTGCCCTTGGCTTGTAAAAAGGTTACTGTAAAACCAATTGACATATGATGGCACTTCCCCATAACCCCTCTGTAACCTCGAGAGAGAGAGAGAGAGAGAGAGAGAGAGAGAGAGAGAGAGAGAGAGACTGAGTCATGGGTATTGTACAAGCACTGTGCTGGATCCAGTGGTTTCCTCAGCATCAACAGGAGCATTAGGCCCACTTAGGCAAAAATCTGCGGCTGACATTTGAAGCTGTTTGCCGAGTGTCCGATAACGCTTCAGAGGGACTATGGGGGTTAGCATGCAAACATATCAAAATGGTTGAAAGATCAGTGCTTAGCAAACATCTTAGGCCTGCATGCCAAAAAGTAAACCGAGCATACAAAATGTTGGGGCCAACTTCCTATTGATTTGCACCACCGTTTTTACACAATCCATGTTTCTGTTTTTTATCATTCTTTAATCTGTTTCCTCTCCTTCACCTACATCTCCTCTTCATGACTGAAGTGCATTTAAAGTCACAATGAAACTGCATTTTGAAAGCATCTTGCTTCCTTAATGTGATGTATTTATTTACATGTATTAGGGCGGGACATAGCGCAGGGAGGGGTCATTCGAAGGTGCGAACCAATATGTGAACTGTGAGGGAGAGAAAGGCAGTTTCATTTGATGGGAGGTGCGGAGGGGCGGGATTGTTCAAAAATCTGTGATGGTTTCAATGGTTGGAATTTTTTTGTACGCGTCCTGGTACATGATGAAGCCACCACTAAAGATTTTCTGTCAAATTGTCAAATAGGTGTATGGTATGATAATTAGAATGAGCTAAAAGTTCCACTGTGACATTAATCAGTAAGCGATCATAGCTTTCACTTGGCCAGTCTATGTCCTGTAAATATCACACTACAGTTGCAACAATAATGTACCATAAAATCACAATTAAATAGAGACTTAAGTTGTATACATTGTGCCACTGACCAGGTATATTAATATATGTTCTGTTTTAGAGCTTTTAGCACCAACAAGTTCATTTGGGTAAAAGCTCAAAAAAAACATTATACGAGTCCACAATGTCTGGATTTCCTGCATCTAGCTTTGAGAAAGAACATTTTGTGCACACTCACAAAGACTCATTGAACTGTCTAATATTATAGGAACACTGTGTACATTCTGTATTGGAATTTACCTTTAAATTCTAGAATCAAAAGCTCCAGTCTACTCTATGCCAATATCTGTAGTTTGTAGAAAATAAGTATATGGGTAACTGTATGATGTATACAACTGCAATCATGAAAACTGCTGAAGGTATTTTGGATCGCACTCCATTGTGTCTGAGCCTCTAAAAGGTTCTGCAACATGCTGACCAATTCCTCAACCCTGCTGTGCTGTGCATTTTATTTGGCTGCATCTTGTGTACTGTACTAAGCTTAGTGGTGGAGTCGTAGGGAGAGATTGATGTTATACAAACACACGCCGACACACCTACACACACTCGCTCTCACACACACACACACACGCAGACACATAAGGCGCAGGCAGACACAGACACAGACACAGAGGGAGACGTGTAGCGCTCGGCCAGGGGGCTGACAAGTCTGTGGCTCCTTGGCTGCCTGTGATTGGTTAATAATTGATTGCGGGAGTGCATAATTGATGGCCCGCTTGTGCCAAAGCCTTCCGCAGAGAATACAGAGACAGTGGCGGAGAGAAGGACGGAGAGAAAATAAGAGAAAGGGAAGACGGTGAAAATAAAGGGAAGAGGGTCAGGAAAAGGACTGTGGCGTGGAGGAGAGACGGACTCTAAGGAAGTGGAGAAACAGAACTGAAAGAGAGAGAGAGAGAGAGAGAGAGAGAGAGAGAGAGAGAGAGAGAGAGAATGGGGGCAGGGGGTGTGCTGGAGACGGAGATGGACCGCGTCCACGAGAGAAGACTAGCTGCTAATTAATGACATCGTTTAATTGCTCTCGTCTCGAAAGGAACACGGGATTGCCAAAAAAGAGCGGTAGGGAAGGGATTTGGGGGGGGGGGCAGTGACGAGAAGTGAAGTCAGTGAGAGAGACGGAGAGGGAGCGAAACACACATGGGAGGAGACTGGGAGACAGAGAGAAGGAAAGGAGGACAGGAAAGATGCCAGAAAATGGGCAAAAGAGAGTAAGGGGGGAGGGAACGATTGTCCAGAACCAATAAGTGCACTTCACAGGGGGCTCATTGGCAGTAATAGAGAGACAGGTTGTAAAATGTTACCTTGAGTGTCATCTCGCCCACAAAGATGGCAGTAAAGATGTAGTTGGAGATGGTGAGGAAGACTCTTTCCTAGAGAGAAAGAGAGGGAGAGAGACAGACAGAGAGAAAGGGAGGGAGAGAAGAGAGGGTTGACGGTTAAGATAAAGGAGATGGGGCAAAAATGTATGCAGGAACTGCCCAATACAATGGAACTGTAATCATTAGCCTGACATACCAGGATGAGGTAGTAATGATATATCTTCTTCATCAAATCATTTTGAAGTGTTATTCACATATTAAATTAGGACCATAAAATGTCATTAAAATCAAAAAGTAATATATGACTGTTAGCGTCCTCTGTCGGCGTGGTCTGTAACTTAATAAATAATAAAGTCACATTTCCACAATAGAGATGAGTAAGCTAGCAGAGATCCAACAGAAACGTCTAGTGAAGTGGTAATATATCACCGTGCAAAATACTGCAATAACAATACTGCTTTGTCATTTGCTTTTTCGGCTCGAGAACGAAATGTGTTGCCTGTGGCACCGTCCTCCATCCTTCAGTAGTTGTAAATGCGGGGGGGGGGGGGGGTTATTATGGGTAGTAAAATCGTACTTATTGCACCGTTAAACTAATAAAATTGAATGCAAAAAGCCATCACAAAACGGCTACGCCTACACACACACACACACACACACACACACACAGATTCACATGGGCTTACCAGGCTGCCCTGCAGTATCTTGGGCCTCTCCAGAGCCACTGTGATACAGTTGGAGAAGATGAAGGCCAACACCACGTAATCAAACAGCTTATGGGCTATGATGGACTGGCACATCTGTCTGAACCTGGTGGAGGAGAGGAGAGGAGAGGAGAGGAGAGGAGAGGAGAGGAGAGGAGAGGAGAGGAGAGGAGAGCAAGCGAGAGGGGGAGAAAAGAAGGAAGGGTAATGGGAAAATAGAGAGGAGAAAAATAAAGAGGGAAGGGAGCAGAAGAGAAGGAATGAGTTGAAGATGAAGAAAGACAGGTAGGGAGGAATGCAGAGAAATATAGAAAACGGTGAGGTAAAAAACTCAAATGCATCACAATTCAGCCAAAAAGAGACAGAAGAGAGGGGGAAGGAGAACACGTAGTAAATAAGTGTCACTCGCTCTATTCAAACACAACAAAACAAACCCTTCCGTCTCCTCTGAATGACAGTCGAGCTCCCTGACAGTGCAGGGGAGCTCCCTCGCATCTCGGTGAGTAAATAGCCTCATTCAGTCCCTGATTACATCGCTCCTAAATCAAAACAAATTACATTAACAACACTCTCAGAAGCAGCAGCCTCCCAGGTACAGTGCTCAGCAGGGAGAGCACAATAAAGAGGGAGAGAGAGGGAGAGAGAGAGAGAGAGAGAGAGAGGACATACTAAATATCCATTTCAAAACTTAACTCTGTGTACTGCCAAAAAGCAATTAAATATCTTCACTGCAGCGTTCACCGGATAAGATGAAACGAAGCAGAATGAAAGGCTATCGTCAGATTTCAAATAGGAAGGGTCCATTTGTTCAAAATGATTTTGGAGTGCACACGGCAGACCTTTCGGTGTCTTTCATTTAAAATATACTCCACTGTGCCTTTTCAAACGCTTCCTCTGTAAATTTTAATACAACAACATAACATCATGAGCAGTACTAAACTTAATGTATCACCTGTGGTATTAAATCCCCCCCCCCCCCCCCTTAAGCCTATTTCTTGCTGACAAACAGCAGGGGAAGAGGGTAGAAAATATCCCTTTGTTATCTGCAAGGTGGCGATCGATACTCTAATCTAGCCCTTCTCTCTGTGAAAACTTGGCAACCCGTCCCTCCTATTGATGAGGTGGGGAGCAGAATCTGGCAACCCATCCTTGATATTGATTTGGTGAGTGGCCGGGGCTATATACATCCTGCGGCCAGCCGATAAGGTTTGGCGGAACAGTGGAGGGGAGTCTATTGGAGACTGTGGGGTGACTCTATAGCTACTGGGTGGGTCTAGAGAGAGTGTGAGCGTAATTATGTGCAAACACATAGGCATATACGCATGGCGTTGTATAAAACAACACATGTTGAACCAACTCTCACCTACAAATAAGTGGACAAACACACAAATGCACCCGCAACTCGCCAGCATGGGCCGGATCGCGCCGATGCACCGTTGACACGCGCTCATCAAATGCAGAGCGTACCAAAACAACACACAAGGAGCTGAAGAAGGAAAAAAGAAGGAGCGAGGGATGATGGTGACTCACTTGTTCCGTGGGGAGAATAGGAAGACAGACCAGTCCTCTCTGGTCTCACACCAGTCTGGTCTGTACACCTCTAACATCTTCTGGATACGGAAACACAAGCTCTGGATGGAGGGAGAGCATACACACACACACACACACAGACACACACAGAAATGGTTAGTCTTTTCAAGATCTCCTCAAGGAATGTATCCTGAATAATGTTGAACAGAAATTACACATACACACAAACACATAATTGCACACACACACACACACACCTTACACAAAATGCTCATGCAGTATGCACACAAAAAATACACACAGAGACACAGAAACTCCCTATTTAAAATGCCTATTTAAATTATTTACAAAAGTGAAACACTTCTATAGCAACACCTCAGAGCATCTTCCAACATTACCATCTGTCTCTCTCTCTCCCCCGCTGTCTAAATAGTCCTTTCTAATTAACCTTGTTTCGTTCCTACACAGACTTGTTTACAATGAAAACAATGAGAGTCCCATGGGGCCTGGGTGATAGGGAGTGCAGGCTTTGTACAAAGCACTTGAAAATCCTACACAAGAGAGCAGGAGATTATTGTATGTGTAAAATCTTGTACTTAAACACAAAAGCTAATGGTTCGGTTATAGAGGTATCACACGGCTGGATTGTGTTATTTTTTTTCTTTTCAGATGCAGTAGCATAACATCTTAGGGATGCTTATCTGTATCTGTGGGTTTGGATTGTGTATTATTATAGGAAAGTGACATGGCTTCATTACCACACTTTCAAAACTGTGACACAATCAGAGTCTTTTGCTCATTCATTCACTTGCGAGCACATTCACACAGACTCATTCCACCACTCACCTTTCATTTCCCTCCCTCCCACACAAACGTAATGCCAACTCACATAGTCGATTTCATCATCCAGGTCCTCCCGGTCCTTGCTGCGTGTGTTGACCTGGGGGAAGACTTCGGCCAGCAGCTGGCTCTGGGGGTGCGCCCCTCCAGCCTGCCCAGCCTGGTGTCTCAGCGGGGGCTGGAGGAGCTGTGACAGAGGGGTCTTCCCATTGCAGTCCTGGTGCACCCCGCCCAACCCTCCCAGACCGCCCGGCCCACCGCCGCCGCCTCCGCCGGAGAAGCTCTTCTTCCTGGGCTGAGCGTGGAGCGTCAAGGGGAGCAGCGGGTGGTGCGGCGGCGGCAGAGGGTGCGGGGGTCCCGGGACCTGCAGCAGGTGGGGCAGCTCCAGTGACAGAGCCCTTCGGTCCCGCCTGGGCACGAAATGGCCCGGGATCATAGGATGTGGGAGGTGGAGAGGGTGGGGGGCGACGGGGGGAGGAGAGAGGAGGGACTCCTCCTCGTCTGGGTGGACGTGGTGGAGGTGATGGTGCGGGGACGAGGAGGCGCGGGGGCCCCGGATACGAAGACTGCCCCCGACCACGCCGCCCAGAGCCCCCAGGCCGTAGCCATAGGGTCTTGCGGAGGTGGGGGTGAGGGTTGGGGTGGAGGTGGGGGAGGAGGAGGAGCAGGGGCGGCCTCCTCCCAGGCTGTTCCAGCTGGAGCGACGGGCCCACAGGGCCTGAGGATGGGGGGGCAGCGGACGGTTCCAGTTGTGGTAACCCCGGCCCGGATACTGACAGAGAGAGAAAGAGAGGGCAGGGGAGGAAATGTCTTTTAACAGGCAAAATATTTTCCTACAGAACTCCTCACTGTCACGGTGAAGAAAGTGAAACATGAAGAAGAAAATGGAGAACAAAGGACCAAGCCAAAAACAGTATTGATGCCAAGTTCTCTTTGATCACACTGACAACATTTCTTCCATCTACTGTAATTCTGAGCTATGCTGAGGCAGTCTGGAATATCAACAAAAAGAAATAGAACTGATCCAGTGCCTGTGTCCTCATGAGACTCTTAAGACTTTATTCTGATCCATTCAGGACCAACTCCCCCTCCAACACATCTCATAATAATGAAATAAAGTATTTCCATAACACCAATGTAATAATATAGTACTTATCACATAACACTACAATACTCTTATTGAGCAGTCCATGACTTAATACATTCTTAGTCAAATAACAGCCATAGGATTTTATCAGCTAATCCATTAGTCTGTTCAATTGGGAAAAAAAAAAAATGTTTTACACATTATTGTCCTTCTGTAAATCAACAAGACAAGGCAAAACATCCACCTTTGATAGAATGCTAATCAAAGACTAATGTGTGTCAGTCGACATAATGACCAATCAGTTGACCAAGGACTAAAAAACTACACATCCTCCAGCCTCGCTCGTTGTGACCTCTTCCACTCACCACAGCCCTCTGCTCCAGGTTGGCCCTGCCCAGGGAGATGACACTGCTCTTCCTGGAGCCCAGGGCAAAGGTCAACCTCTCTCCTGGGTACAGACCAGCAGGCATTGGGGACAAGTCCAGGTGTCCGTTAGGGGTCAGAGTGCAGATCTTAGGGTCTGTGGGAAAGAGACAAGGGGGGCAGACATGTGGGAAGGAAGGAAGGAAGGAAGGAAAGAAGGAAGGAAGGAGGTAGGGACAAGGGGAAAGTAGAAGGGTAGGAGGTAGAAGGGAACAGAGGGGAGGTGGGTGGATGGGGGGTGGTGGTTTAGAGAGAAGGAAGGAAGAAAGGAAGGAAGGAATAGAGGAAGGAAAGAAGGAAGAAAGGAATGAAGGAAGGAAACACAGAGGGAAGGAGTGAGGGAGGGATGGAAGGTAGGGACAAAGGAAGGAAGGGATAGAGGAAGGAAAGAAAGAGGTAGGGAAACAAGGAGGGAGGGAGAAAGCAAAGGAAGGAAGAAAAGAAAGAACAAAGGAAGGATGGAACGGTGGGGGGGAAAGAAGGAAGGAGTGAGGGAAGAAGGGAAGCATTGATGGATTGAGAAATCAATGGAAAGAGCAAGGGGCAGAAAGAAAGAGAAAGAAAGAGCAGACAAGGAGAGAGAGACAATGGAATTAGAGGGGCAGAGAGGAGAGAAACAGAAAACACAGAAGGAAGAAGGGTTTATTAGTATCATGAAAATATATAACGGCATTTCGTCTGCGTTTGAAAAATGAGCGCATTAAACAAACCCTTCCCCTCTTCCCTCCCTCCTCCTCTGCTGCTGACATGTGAACACAACTCGGTGCTCTCCATCATCGCTCTGTACAGCCGACTAAAACACTGCTGTGGCTAGCTCAGAGAGGCAGGCGGAGGTTTCATTTACACCAAATCTCCTCACAGCAGCCAGACAGGAGCCGGAGTCATAAAAGAGAAAGAGAGGAATATCTGCCGGCGGTTTGTCCATTCTCAAACGTATCTTTTGGGTTGAATAGGCTTCGAGGAACATTAATATGCCAAATGTGTTATTTTATGTACACTGACATTCAAAGGGCACATTTGGGCCTAGGAAAACTGCGATCAGACATTATCGGAGGCCTCCCTAATGTGCTGCAAAACGCTGCGCTACAGCCAGCATCATGCTTTGGTTGGTTTTTAGTAAGTCCACTTTTGTTATGCCTACAGGGAGAGGAAAGGAGGGGAGTGGAGGGAGGGAGAGAGAAGTGGCATTCAGCATACATTATTTAGAGTTTGTGCAGCTTACATTTCAGACTGGAGAAAAGATGATGCTTAGTGATGTTTGTTGTGGAAATCAGAGGGCGGGCAAAGTTTTTGATGCCTGGGGTACAGAGCATCAGCTGACGGCTCCATGGAGTGCTGACCTCTTGATAGGGCTTTGATTCATAGAGCAATTTAGAACGTTGATAAGACTACTATCAGACACATGCAGACATCTGGAGGTAATCAATGCCCCTCTAGCCAATCAGAATCGAGGATTTATCCAGGCCATCATCTAAGAAAACAGTTATTTCCCTTTAGTATAACATTTAGAGCATTTCAGCATTTATGTTCTCAAATGAGTTCCCAAGCCATCAACACAACATTGGCAGCCATGCTAGTCAGTAGTGATGTCAGATGCTAACTTTCCGCTCCTTCTGGTTGTCTTAAAGTCATATCACGAACACATATGCCAAGTAAAATGGGTCAACAAAGATATTACTCTCTTCTGTGTTTTGGGATCACTCTTTCAAGATGCAATTTTGCATGTTTTGCAGTCCTTTGAGTCAGGCAAAAAGCTGGATTCCTGGTATTAAATACATATTCAAGGGGTCAGATGACGCTGGGTCAAGATATTAACAAATGATAAAAGGAGCAAAGTGAAATGTTGCTTTGTTTCAAATCATCATTGAAAAGGCATCTTACATGAGATTGCTTAGTTAAAAGTTCACACTTGTTTAAGGAGGGACGGTTGTGTAGTGATTCTAAATAGTCATAACAGTCAATTATCAATTATTTGGAGAGCTTCATACACAGCTTACACCATATTGCATATTTCTGTGCAACTTCCACCCATATTTGGAGGTGAAACAGTCATACAAACTTCAGAGGTGAGAGAAATGAAGCAAAAAAAAAAAAGGCACAGCAGCTTTCAGTGTGCTGTAAGGCCCCTGGGGGCGTTTGGTACCTGAGAGATGGAGAGAGTCTTTCTGCTTGTCACTCTCCTCAAAATTACAGGAAGACCTGTCATCGTCCGAGTAAGACCGGTTTGCATCCCCCTACATCAGGGACACCAGGAGAGAGAGAGAGAGAGAGAGAGAGAGAGAGAGAGAGAGAGAGAGAGAGAGAGAGAGAGTGAGAAAAAAAGTGTAAAAAGAATGATCTAGTAGCATGAAACAGCCACAAGCAAATTTAAATAGGAACTGCCAATCTCTTGTCCTGTCCTCATTACCCAACTATCTAAGGGGCTATTTTCTCCCAAGATCGCCTAGTTTACTTTCACCCAAGTCTGCCCCAGCTCTAAAACGAAGAAGTGTGATGCTCAATTGTTCCCTAAGAAGAAAGGTAGTGTCACAGTGTTACTGTTGGGGAAAAATCCTCTCATATTTATTCCACCCATTTAAGGCAGCCATTTTCCTCGAGTTGTAGGAGTACATTTCATTTCATGGGTATTTTCTGTGAGAAGCTTTTTATTAAAATGCATCCAACATGGATCAGTATGTACATGTTTTTTCATTCTCTTTCAGTATCTGGATAATAGGGACGTGCTGAGATCCTACTATTTGTATTTGTATCTTTATTTGTTCAACTAACCAAATTAGTATTAGTATCTGTATTCAGATGAAAACAGAAGTGGGTGGGGATAAAACTGGAAGTGGGTGTGGTTTAGACTGACATTAAAAATACTCAAAATTCTTTTTTTTTTTTTTCATGTAATCATTGTCATTGCTATTATAGATTTAGATATTGAGGTACTGTGCACGGATAAGCTGCTTTTTAAAACTGCATTTACTCTGCATATTCTGGTATAAATGAAAATGAAGAAAACTCAAAAGCTTGCCTGCGAGGAATAGCCTATATCTTTGGCTACTGTGCTCCTACTCAAATTTCTAAGTCTAAGTTGTAATTTGTGAAGACAAGCTGCTGAACATAAGTGTTCTGGAGCGATGGGGAAACACAACATCCCTGCTGTAATGAACAGACGCTCAGCGGACAGGGACTCTTAATCCACTCCCTTGCAAAGTCTATCAGCAGAGGAGCAGACCTGCCAACAAAAGCAAAAAACTGGCCTCACTAATGCTAAATAAGTAATCAAAATAATTGAACTATTCCCGTAGCAAACAAAAAGCATACAAACAAGTAACTCTCTTTTTCTTACTCTATTGCAGCTCCGCGTGTGACAGACTGAACACAAACACACTCCGCCCCCTTCTCTTCTGAGTTCAATGAGAAAACGCAGTCATGTTGTTTTCAATTAAATGTGTATTCTCCACGGCTATAGGAATACTATTGAATATATCAAATAATACTGAAAAACTGTCTAAAATGTATTATTTGTGCTTTGCTGAATATGGCATTAGGATTCGGAGACATGGTGCGCTAACTACTGTTTTAAACAGATTATTTATTAGAATTACCAAGATTAATTGTTACTATTTCTGAAATAGAAAGCATGTTGGAGATTGATTGGAAAGATGGAAGAGAGAGAGGAGATAAGAGGAGATGTCTGACCAGGGTCAGACTCAAACCTCATTATTATCACTGTTGTTGGGCAAATCCATGTAGCTGTGTTTTTTTTTTTTTTTTTCAGGAATGAAGAAAAGGATATTCTCATTGATGCCAATTAATTTTTGTTTCAAGGCCCCAAGGGTAAACTAACTCAACATATGAATGACTGTGTACTTGTTTCAGTTGAAGTAAGAATATTAAAAAACATCTAAATGTGTCAAATATGTCAAGACTCTGTCAGTGTTATTATCAGGTTGTAGCAAAAAATGATAAGACCTGTGATTAGTTAGCTGGTCGCATATCACGTATGCTTTTGTTAATTCTCCATTTGCTAAGCGCCTACTGCCAAGATGGCTATCCATGTCTCACCTCAGCTTGGAAACCCTCAACCAAGATGGCAACCAGTAGGTTGAAGAGCACATAGTTGCCAAAAGTCATGAGAGCTACAAAGTAGAGCGCAGCACAGGGCGTGGTGGAGGCCATGCCGTTGTACAGCACCATGTTCCAGTCCTCCTGGGTCAGAATCTATAGCAAATATACACACAGAGAGAATGGACACCAGTATGCACGCACACACACACACACGAAAAACACACATGCACACGCACACACATTTAGATCAGGAAAGGGGCTTGAAGAAAGAGTTTATGTTAGAGCCTGTTTGTGTGTGTGTGTGTGTGTGTGTGATGAAACTCTCCCTACCTGGAAGACAGTGACGATGGCCCAGAGCAGAGAGTCAAAGTTCTTCCTGTCAGGCACCGTGTCTCCTGCATCTGTCTTCAGACTGAACTTACAACCAAAGATATGCATCCCCAGGATACTGCAACACACACAGGGTTTCCTTCCAGTGAAACACGAATCATGACACACACTCTACGCAGAATGCACAGTATAATTACGCCGTCGAATGGGAATCTTGTGCATCTCATAAAACGTCAACATTTCAGGAATTGAAAAAAAATGGCTGATTTCCCCACAGGTGCCCACACACATTTTTGAAAATACACAATGAGTTTTTGACTGTGTGTCATTGGCTCTACAGTTATGAAGCCTGCAGAGCACATAAAGGATCATGTTAACGTTCAATCCAAGGAAAATACCAGAATTAGTCAGATTTAAAAAGAAGAGGGACACACGTACATGCACACGCACACATACACACACACATAGAATATACAGATCCATCACAATCTTCCATTTCTGTTCCATTCTCTGCCTTTCTTTCCCGCTCTCTTCCTCTCTCTCTCCTGTTTCCCTCCCTCCCTCTTTCTGTCTTTTACCTACACCCATCTGTTCGCTGTCTTCACAGTCGTTTCCATTCTCATTCATCACCGCTTTCCGTGGAACAATAACGGGGGAGATTTCAAAAGTTAAAGCCGAGTGGCGCTGGGCGTTAGCTGCCTGCTAAGCGCTAAAAGCTACAGTGGGAAGATGGATAGAGTGAGCGCTACTTGCTCCAGCTAGCGTTAGCTGGCTCCAAGCGCCGGCTCTGATGCCATCTGTCTTGGTGCACTTATGCTTGATTGTTGTGCTGCAGGGATAGAGACGCTGGTTTGGCAGGCACACACACACACACACACACACACATACACAAACACATGTAGTTTGCAGACACACACAAACACATAATTGCAGAGGCACACATAAGCACAAAAGCACACAAAAGAGATAAACTTATCAAACAACCCCGTCGCCCAACACACACACACACACACACACACACACACACACCCCACTGCAGAAGGCACTGCGGACAGCTCCTTGATATTGCTCTGCTCTCTATCAATCTCACCTCACCATTTATTGGACTGTCACTCATACTGGGGCCTTTTGCTACTAGGGAGTAGCCAGTCTATCAGTCTAACTCTCCCTCCTCTCTTTCACACACACACACACACACACACACACACGTCTAAACTATCTCAGTCTCCCTTTCTTTCTCTGACAAACACACACACACACACACACAAACACACAGGCAGACCCAGGGTAACAGCATTATGCCGCCTTACAACTCATCACACCCATCATATAAAAATGATTGCACTTGCAACAATTACCCTAAATTATTCAAATCATAATAATTCTGTTAATACCATCTTCATTTTGGTTTATCGCCCACGGAGGTGGAATTGGAGAGAAACGAGAGCGAGGGGGTGAGGGGAGGTGCCGCATTTCACCACCACATTTCATGGAAATCCGTTCATAAGTCTTTGAGATATCCTGCTGACAGACAGACAAACAAGCTGACTAACCAAAGCATAACCTCCCTGGTGCAGGTAATAATGACAAGATTTAAATGGCGGGGGAGGAGGCAGGTTTCAAAAGCCTTGACACAGCTGAGACATGGTCTGGGCAAAGGGGGGTGCAACAACAATAATTGGAAGGTGGTCCTATTATTTTGCACCATCGGTATTCAGACCTCAGGCTATGGGTGCATGCATCAAGCCCAATGAGCATTTTTTATCTTAATCTGCTGACATTCTACCAAGGATTTTTGGGGGTTGCTTTCAAAGGATTGGAGTGGCAACAAAACAACTTGCCTGGGGCAGCAAAACTATCAGACCCAGTGCTGCACACACACACACACACACACACACACACACACACCCACACACACAGAGAACGAAAAAACTCAGTTCTCTACTCAACAAATACACTCATACTTTTTCCCCTTCTCCCCCTCTCTCTCTCTCTCTCTCTCTCCCCCTCTCTATCTCGCTCTCTCTATCTTTTATGTCTCTCTCTCTCTCCCTTACTCTACAAACTGTTTCCTACTCCACACAATCACACTCAAACTCTGTCTCCCCCCCCTCTCTCTTGATCCCCCCCCCCCCCCCCCCCCCCCCACACACACACACACACACACACACACACACACACGCACACGCACACATACCGGTCCCTCCATCTGTTACCTGAAGATGAAGATGAAGAGCATGAGAAGCATGCAGAAGGTGGCCACGTTGTCCATGGTCTTCATCAGCACCACCAGCTGCCTCCTCAGCGCGGGCATGAACCTCACCAGCTTAATGACCCGCAGCAGCCTGAAGGTCCTCAGCACCGACAGGCCGCCGTCCGCCTGGCCGATGATCTCACACACACTGGGGTATGTGTGAGTGAGAGAGAGAGAGAGAGAAAGAGAGAGAGAGAGAGAGATTTGAAATTGTGAGGAAAAAGAGTCGAAATTGGGAGAGAAAAAAACATATTTTGTTCATTGACAGACGTGTGGCGAGAGTAAGATCAAAAATAAATAGGGATCAAGAGAAAGGGGGGAAGGCACGATAAGGGAAGAGTAGATAAGCGGATAAGTCAGTCTTTTAGGCTAAACAGAAAACGCTCCCAGGCTGACGCTCATTTCCAAGATACAGAAACCTGACCCTTCGACCACACGCAGTCCATACTGCCGCGCGATAAGGAATACTGCTGCATTTTAGATTATGTTCTCCCTATGCCGTTAGACAGTTTGATCTATATTAATCAACCTTCCCCACACACAAGGAGGAAGAGTTTTTCCCTTCGCCTAATCTCATGCTATCACACCAACGCAAAGCTCCATGGAGAATACACAAGGAAGATGGAAACGCTGATTGTAAAAGTATTTTCTGGGGATAAGAGTACATCTTCTGGTTTTAACACTGATTGTTATGAAGCTCATTTGGATGTGAACACTGCCTGCTTGCACAAAGGCAATCTCTCATTCATCTCAGGCTCTGGGTTTTCTGCTTTCTGCCTTTGGGAGAGACTTAGTTATGTTCACAAACAGTCCTAGACCATATGAATTTTGTGAATCCCTCTCAAATTGAGGGATACTTACTAACCGACTAACTACCTAACCAGTAAACCCTATTGCGGAGTGCAGACCTGATGATGACGATGATGCCGTCAAAGATGTTATAGGGGTTCCTCAGGTAGTCGAAGAAGCCGAAGGCAGTCAACTTGAGGATCATCTCCAGGGTGAACATGCTGGTGAAGACGATGTTACAGATCTCCAACACGTTGGTCAGCTCTTCAGGCTGGGTGGAGAGAGAGAGAGAGGAGAGAGAGACAGATAGAGAGAGAGAGAGAGAGAGAATGAAAGGAGCAAATAAGATCAGGAAGTGGGCAGAGACAGAGTGGGGAAAGGATAAAGATGGGTTGAAAGCGTGGGGAATGGAGGAATAAATTGAATAAAAGATAAAAGGAGAGAGAAATTGAGAGGGAAATGAACGAGCGACAGAAAGAGAGAGATAGACAGGTACAGACAAAGAGAAGAGATAAAAACGAGAAAATAGTTGTTATTACACCCGCTGCTTTGCAATCATAGCTGCTGCAACAAAAGATGAGAGGGCCGCCACCGAGCAAACAATCGTACACGCGTCACGTTTCTCCGCCTTTATTGAAAAGGCTGTCACCCAAACTGTCAGTCACTTGAAGAGAGGATTCTCCTCCACCTGGCAAATAAAATCAAGATGCATATCTTATCTTTGAGGGGCAAAGGTCAGAGAAAATGGAAATACACTGAGATTGAAGACACAGGAAAACAAATCGGGGCCCTTTTTTTTAGCTCAGCTGTGCATGTGGAATTGTGAGGGAAAACTTGGGGCACATGATGTCAACGCCAAAGAATAGGCCTGTTAGAGAGATGGGGTGGTGGGATGGAGGGATGAAGAGAAGGAGAAAATGAGAGAGGGAAGGGAGAAAGTGTACAATGTGTGTGTGTGTGTGTGTGTGTATAGTGGATGGTCTCATATACTGGCTGAAAAGGAGAGCATGTTATCTGGAATTGGTAAAAGAAACCACGCAAATAAACAAACAAACACACACACACACAGAGACTGCTAAAGCCAATCCTGGGTCCACAATTTATTTCCATCTGTATTTGTGTGTATGTGCACACTTACTTTTGTCAACATCCTTTTTTTCTGTGTGTGTGTGTGTGTGTGTGTTATGCGCACGATATGGATCAGATGCTTTCTCTGATACCCCCTGTGAATTTCAGTTTCAAAGCCAGCAGAGAAATAACCAGATAGCCCTGCCAAAGTTAGCAAACCATGTCAGAGAAAAACACGCTCTCCCCCCTCCCCTCCCCTAATCCGCTTTTTCTCCCGCTCCTTCTCCCTCTCCATCTCTCTCCATCTCTCTCCATCCCTTTTTCTTTCTCTTTCTGTGTCTCATTATCAGGCGGGCCCATCTCCCCGATCAATATCCTCCCATTGATCAATGGAGGGAGAAGGAGAAAGGACAGAGGGAAAAGGAGGAGAGAGAAGGATGATTCTCTGGGAGCAGAAGATGATGGAGTGATGAAGGAGTGAAGGTATGCAGAGGAGATGAGTGGATGAGGGTTGAATGCGAGAGGAGAGGAGAGGAGACAATGTGAGAGGGGAAGGGAGGAAGGTAAAGAAGGGGAGAATACTTGAGGACAGGTGAGGAAGTAGAGCTGAACAATTAATCGAAAATAAATCAAAATCGCAACGTGAACTTCTGCAATTTCCAAATCGCAGAGGCTGCAATTAATTTCTTCAGAGAGAGTTTGGTCCAAACTGGAGTTTTAGAGCTGCAGGTAATCTTTGATCCATGAATCAAAACCTTTTAGACTCAAACTCAGTAAATCCTGAACACTGACAACAAAATTGCTTTTCTTTCAACAATTTTAAAGTTCTAAAAGATTTATTACAAGAAAAACTTGCAAAGATATAAATCACAGTATAAATCGCAATTGCAATATTCTGTCAAATAATCGCAGTTAGATTTTTTGACAATAACGTTCAGCTCTATGAGGAAGACAATGAATGATGAAAGAAGGAAGGAAGGAATGATGAGAAAGAATGAATGATGAAAAAAGGAAGCGAAGGATAGGTTAAGGAAATTAGAAGAGAAGAAGAGATGTAGTGAACATTAAGGAATTTACCGAAAAATGCGCACACACAACACACACACACACACACACACACACACAGGCAAGGTTGTCCAATGACTACATTCATCCCTTAGCAGTTAACCCTAACCTTGGCCCTTAACCCTTAACTTTAACCCTGACTCTAACCCAAACCCTAAACCTACCTATAACTTTAAAATGGCCCTTTTCCAAATTGAACACCAGTCAAAAGAATCTTTACTTAACATCCAGAACTCGTACTGGTCCTCACAAGTACAGTAATGTAAGTACAAACAGAGGATATGTTATGAGATTCACTGCTATTGACAGAACCATCAGTGGCGTCGACGCCACAGTTTAACTCAGACAAAATACCCTCCTTCCTCCCTCTCCTTGCTTTCTCTCCCCTCCCTACTCTTCTTTTTCCCGCTCTACTTGCCCCATAAATTCCTAATCTTCCTTCTTCCACTCCTTCCCTCCCTTTCTCACCATGTTTCTCTACCATGTCTCTGCACTGCTGTTCTCCCACACCCCCCTCTTACTTTGCACCTCTCCCCCCTCTCTCCCATCTCCTGCATATTATTCCATCTCTCCCCCATCTTTCATTTCCTCCCATACAAATACCCTCTCCCTGTTTCCCTCTTGACATGTGCCTTCAGTCAGTCGGTGTGTGAATGTTGCTTGAATATGAATGAATGAGCTACAACTCCCAACCCTGAATTCCAATGCGCCAAATGTTCTCCCACACACAGATATCCACACACATGCACAGATACATTCACGCGCATACATAATATGAATGCAAATGGGCCGCCGGTCTTCAATCTCGCTGACACACGCTACCCATTGATGAATGAGTCAGTGATAATTTCAACACAGACATGAATAAAATCTACGATCAAAGACACGGTCGAACTCCGCAAGGTCATAACTGCGATATGAATTTTATTCAAAACTACACACATTTGACGTGATTCTCTCAAGCAGATTATGGTGCAAGCAAGCCAGCCTGTGGTTAGTCAGTTCACTTTGGGAAGAAGCACGTAGGCTACCGAGTTCCTGATTTAGAACAAAATCACACAAGGTAAGACTTTTCTACCGCAGAGCAAAAACACACACACTTGTATCGCCGCCTCTGTGTGTCAGCCTGTGGAAGCTGTGGAGGGAGACAGAGAGACGCACACACACACACACACACAAAACACAGACAGACAGACAGAGAGTGTCTGCCTGTGTGTGTGCATGCATATGTGCGTGTGTGGGTTTCTGCATGCAGGCATACTTGGAAACACACACACACACACACACTCACACACTTACACACACAAGTATACAGGGAATTGCGCTGAAAACTGCTGTGTAACTGGCGTCTGCCTCTCTCTTCCCCTCGCACTGCTTCTCTCGCTCGTCTCCTCCTCCTCCTCCCTCTCCTCTCCCCCACAACCCTCGTTTATTTTTAGAGTCTTCAGAGATGAGAGAAAGCAACTCCTCTGTACGCTGTCAAAGAGTGAGTGGGTGGATGAGAGAGAGCGAGAGAGAGAGAAGTGGGGAGAGAGAGGGTGAAAGGGAGGGAGGTGAGGGAGTTGGAGAGTGGATGAGACGCTCGGGGTAGGAGGTGGGAAGGACAGAAAGAAGGAAAGAAGGAAGGAAGGAAGGAACAAAGTCATGAACAAAATGAAGGAAGGAACGAACAAAAGAAGGGTGCATAGAGGGATTTGTGGAGAATAGGAGAGGAGAGTTGTGAAAGTAAAATTAGCTGGGGCGGAGAGGGAGGTGCCCCTTCATATCGGAGGAAGGTACAGCCGAAGGAATTAGGTAGAGAGAGAAAAGAATGAGACGAGAGAAAAAAATGAAGTAAGGAGGAGGAAGCTGTTTTATGTAACAGCGTGTGAGTGTGTGTGTGTGCGGACGTATATGTGCATGCTCGCACAGTTAAATGGATGTGCCTATGTGCCTATGTGTGTGTGTGTGTGTGTGTGTGTGTGCACGCATGCGTGAGAGCACTTGGCAGGCTTCTCCCGCTCTCCCTCTCAGACACCTGCCTTCCTCTCCGTCTCTGAGGAGCCTGGCCAATGTTAACAGCCAGCTCGGTTTTGTCTACCGCTAGGTTAAATGTTTACACCACTGTCAGAAAACCGCATGGCTGCGATGCTCCACTCCCACACTCATCCCTCTGAATCAATGTCATTTGTTATTATAATGTTTCTTGCTGTGATCCTCTATCAGCAGTGATAGTGATGATTTGTGTGAGTGAGAGGGAAGCATGGGGGCTGATTGTGCTAAAAAAAAAAAAAAAAGGTATTGAGACTGTGTCAGCCTCAGGAGTAAAGACGTTATGACAACGGCAAGGCAAGGCGTGTTCCTTCCCTTAAGGCAAGACACAGTGTATTCATAGTATTCCATAGCATTCACCATCTTGGTAACCAAATTAAACAACACACTGCCAATGGCTGATCCATATAATTATATGCCATATTGGTAGAAAATGTATGCAACTCAGAGAATGCTATGGATAGATATTATTTTTAGAAAGTGACTTGATAGATGTGTCCCAGCCTGCCAGGCACAACTCCCTTATGTCCCAATTATCTGAAGGTCTATAGGTACATCTCCCCTTAATCACTCAAGTGGATTTAGTAGGTAAAATCAATGAGGGATCATAGCATTCCCCTGGATTCACCTGGTTAGGAAGCTATCACTGAAAGTGTAATGTAAATAACACAAGTTGTGGAGTCAGTAACAATGCTTATGGTACTTCTGAAGTGGCAGCTTTGGCAGTAACATCTCACCTGGTTGTGGTGCTCGATGCCCATACTGATGGTATTGATGAGAATAGCGATCATAATGCCCCTGCTGAAGTACTTGCTCTCCACAATGCCCCAAAGTTTCCTCCTCATCTCCTTCCAAACGTCCGTACAGTGTCCAAAGCACGTCCTCCTCCTCTTCCTCTCCCCGTCTCCCCTCTCCTCCAGGTGGTTCTCCTCCTTGTCCGTCTCCTTCACCGCCTCCTCCTCCTCCCCCTCCCCGTTGGCCGAGTCTCCCACAGCTCCCGCCCCTTCTTTGAGCGACAGCGCACACAGAGGGCAGTCCTCAGAGTTTTGAGTGACAGACAGAGTGATGGAGTTGGCCAGCGGCTGAGAGCTATGGTCTTGCTTGCTTTGGTGTGGACAGTGGTCTGTGAGAGAGAGAGAGAGAGAGAGAGAGAGAGAGAGAGAGAGAGAGAGAGAGAGAGAGAGAGAAGAGATAGAGAGAGAGAAACTGTGAGACAACTGTTGCTCATAAATTTAGATGCCGTCATACCGTGCAGAATCTAATATAAGAGGTATGGAAGTATCTACAGGTTGTTGTTCCAGCCTGCCACTCATCACACCTTATTCATTTAGTTTAAATTTTGTTTAGTTTATTTGCAAAGTAATAAAACATAGAGGCAAAGTGGGAAAAATATCATAATAAAATAGAAAGATGAACCATCACAGAAAGATGACAAAAAATCTGTGCAGGTGAGATACAAAAAACCCTATTATCTCAAAACAAACAAAAGAAATAAAAAGTATGAAATACAAGAGTTTGATAAGACAATTCAAATGACCACAGAACCCAACGTGGTTTGAATAGTAGAACAAGAATCATAAAAATGACAAGATAAATAAATTAAAATGCCCCTGATGTTAAAAAAAACTGTTTTAGGATATGTATACATAAAAATCTCTTGAAATGTAATCAGATGTGCTATAGTGCATGGCTGAAGCATGACCTCACCAGAAGTAAGCGCAGTAAATCACATTAAAATTGCACCCATAAAAAGGCAATCGCCAATTCCCTTCCACCTTTTGTCCTCCAACCCAATTTGCGGCAAGACCATATTTTGTTTGAGGTGCATTTCCAGTATCTTCCTAAAAAGCATCGGCTACACATCATGAGTATTATTTGCTACATGGGCAAATCAAGCGGTCCTCATGTTTTTGCCTTTCTACTCACGTCTTGGGTGCCTTGAATGATGCCGGTCTCCGTTCACATTCCCCCCTGCTCCTCCTCCTCGCCTGTTGCCCCTGCCTCCGCCAACCGGCGGGGGCTTGCCCCTCAGCGTGTAGTAGAGGGCGGCCGATCTCCTCTTGGCCTTGCGGAGGACGTGGCAGACCAGCTGGAAGATCTCCTCGTAGCAGTCTCCCGGCTCCGCCATGCTGGCCAGGGTGGAGGAGGACAAGCACTGCGCCCTCTGCTCCTGCATCAGCTGGTGCTCCCGCTGCTTGGTCTCTGAGAACTGGGTGGCGATTACCACCAGGCACAGGTTGATCATGAAGAATGAACCAATCTGGACGGACGCGTAACAACGAAACAGAAAGTTAGATTGTGTACGGACGTGGAACTTAGTGGCAGAATAAAGATGTACACAGAGTGAGATAACGTCAGTGCAGCTGATGGAAAATTAAGCAGTGAGATACTGCGGGGAACGTGGGCCATGGGGTAGTGATGACAATCTGACAGATATCTAGCCTGGGGAAATAATTGTTCTGGGGAAAAAGAGCTAGAGCAGAAAGCAAGATTAAACAAACTCAACCAAGAGGCAGCTGGAGCTATACGATGAGGAAGAGGACAGTGAAAAAGCAACACTCTCAATGTGATAGTGCTGTACAGTGTCTTATTGAAATAATTAGTCACCTATGGCTAAAGCAGATGTGGAATATTGTGATGTAAGCTGGTAAACACAGACTTGTTTTCTGTCAGTGAGAAGCTAGCTCTCGCACTAGCTGATGCTAATAATGTGTGCCAATCCCCCTGTAGCAATGTTAGCACACATGCTAAAGGTCTCCGAGGGCCGGCTTCCCACCAGACCGAGGCTGATTGGAGCAGACAGATTGAGCCAACACATGCCCAAAGCACAGTTCAGAGTCTGGCTATCCTTCTCTTTCTCTTCCTTTTACTCTCTCTGTCTCTGGCTCCCCTCAACTTTGCACCCCCTCCCTCCCTCCCCTGCTTTAACCCAGTCTCTCTCTTGACTTTCCTCACTCCCATGCAGCACATCACATCGCCTCTCTCCAAATCGCTCCGTCCCCACTCCGCCTCTCTTTGCCCATCGATATATCTCTCTCGGTTTTTCGCAGCGATCATAAAAGAGCTCCGGTCTTTTGTTTTTCTTCTTCTGGGTCAAAGTGAACAAAGGGATGAGAGAGTTGGAGAGAGAGTAGAGAGGGCGCATTGTGAGTGGGTACCCCCTGGCTGACCCTTTTAGTGGTGGTAATAGGAATTGTTATGGGACTGCCGAAATGGCTATTGGACTCCTGAGAGCTGGTTACGGAACAATGATTAGATCAATAAAGCCTAATGCTGAACAATTCAAAAAGCAGCCTGCTGGATTGAAAGAGCGGCTTGTGGTACAGTGTCGGTTTTGTTCTTTATTTACAAATGTGAACATGTACCGCTTTTTGTCCTTGGCCATATCTCTCAAGCAGACACACAAACACACACACACACACAGACACACACACACAGACACATGCAAAAGCAAAAGCTGAAGAGTGGGCACACTAAATAAACAAGTGCCACATACATATGCACAGGTATAAAATCCAAATCCAAATCTACCCCTAACCCCCACATATAGACTTTCACCCATGTATATCTACAGTGATCAAAGGCGGGCAAGGTGAGAGAGAGAGAGTGAGGAGACTGAGAAGAGAGAAGGAGAAGAGAGAGACACCAGAGGGATTTATAGATAGAGAGAGGGAGATGAGAGAGAAGAGACAGGGGGAGGAGAGAGAGGAGAGAGGGAAGTGGAAAGAGGGAGGAGAGATGCCCATCTGTGGCCTGTGGGTCAAGGCAGGTCTGCAGGTGTGTGGGGCTTTGATTTCCCTCCAGCCTTGCATCTGTGTGTGTGTGTGTGTGTGTGTGTGTGTGTGTGTGTGTATTCTGCGATTCTGATCAGCAGGCAGCCTTGCGCATAATCAGCGAGGGCAGTCCAATATCACGGATTCAAATGATCACTGCATTATGCATGCATACACACACACACACACACACACACACACACACACAAACACGTAGACAAAAGCATGTAGACAAAAGCACGTGTGCTCACATATACACACACAAATGGAAATAAATTATGATGGCAGGCTTAGCTAGTGACTGAATGTGTGTGTGTGTATGTGCTTACGTGCACCAGCTGTCACACACATTTACACATGCATGCATGTACACACACAATCTCTCTCTCTCTCTCTCTTTTTCTCTCTCTCTCTCATACACACACACACACACATACGTACATACACACACGCACACACACAGAGGCAGACGCACACATCCTCTGCATCATTGCCCCCTTGGTAGCATTCATCTCCAACTCACTTTGTAATCCTTTCACTCACACACTTCAATGTGACACCAATATAGACACTTCGGTCTCAACTCAGCCTACACACTCAGCAGCAGGGGTGGACTGGCCATCTGGAGGAGCGGGAGTTTTCCCGGTGGGCCGGTCAAGTCCTACTGTAGACCGGCCCGCCGGCTCCATAGATGTGCGTGTGTATGTGTGTGTGTGTGTGTGCGGAGACGGTTCATAAGTTCATCCCATCTCAAGAGTCCATCTTTCTCCCCCTGCCAACTTTACTTAGGTACACTCTACCTGTCATACGCTGAGCTGACAGTGACAGACTGTTTGAGTTGTGCATAAATTTGTGGCCGAGTCGACTTAACAAATAAACATTATGCTGCCTTCAAGTTGCTGTCAGAAATATCAGAATTACGACTTGAGCGTGCATTAACGATATAAACAAGGGGGTAAATATGACAGGGAAAGTCATGATTTTCTATGATCCACACGATGCCGCGATGTGACATTTATGGGCAGAGAGCATGGAAATCTTGTCAACAGCTGATGGTAAAAGTTCTTTGTTATATTTTTAATTAAAATACATCAGCTCATGTATAAAATCTCAACCTCATTTTAAAGATTCTAAAAAAAAATAGCCTATAATTGTGTTCTCTAATAATACTTGCTGTGGCGGACAAGTTTGGGTCAAATTTCCAGAGACGTTTTTTTTTATCCCAGTTTGCCACTGATCAACAGTATATCAAGTATCAGGAAGACAGAGATGAGACGTTGTGTTTGAAACTGCGGAGGTCAAACTTCTCTTTGTCTCCCAGTTTCCTACCCGAGAACTCACTTATAGGATCAACTGACAAGCTTTGATGTACAGTACACTGCCACTTAATAGCTAAACAAGAGAGAGAGAGAGAGAGAGGGGTGGGGAGAAGAGGGAGGGAAATACAGAGTAAGCAAAAGAGAAAAAGTGAAGGAGTATAAAAGAATAAGAGAGAGAGAGAGTCAAGGTGACCCTGACTATACAGTATGTCTTGGTACAAAGCACAGGCTTGTCTGAACAACACCTTAGGGGCCCGTGTAAGTGCCTGACCGAAAACTTGTCACCGTGTCAGCAACACTTCCAAGGCATCCCTAAGGACCCCGACTACAAGTTGCCAAACAGACTGCAGCTTTGCAAGGAGGCTCAAATGGGCGGCACATTTCTGCCCATCAATCATTTATCACAGAGGGAGAAAGGTGTGACTTGTTATGGTGTTCTGCAAGCCAATGAGCTCTGGTTATCTAATTTACAGTAAATTAACTTTGTGTCTGCTTGGTCTGTCTATTTGTGGTACAGAAGCCAGAACTGACTTGGTTCAGCTTGGGTCTATGCTACTTCATTGATGTGAAAATCAGTTTACTGTTTCCGGAACCTAATCATAAAAATTGGAAGGAACATGAAATTTGACTTGTGGATGTAATCAATTCAGTTCAGTTCAATTCAACTTTATGTGCCCCCTGTTGGACATTACTGTGATGTCGGTAGTGGGTTGTAAATACGATCCACGTGACGCAACTTGTAACCAATGGAGAAGTAACATAAGCCAGACAGAGGTGATTACACTGCAGTTTGACCCACTGTCTATTATCCCTGGACGGGCACAGCCAGGAGGCGCTCGCATTACAAAGAAGGGCTTAGATTTACAACAGCGGCCATGATGCCCACGATCACCTCAGTAAAATAGGGCCGATATGCTGTGACAGAAGTGGGCGGAGAAGAATAAGTTGTTTTTTTAGGCCAAGTCCTGCACTCTGTACAGGTTGTTTCTGCTTACTGTGGTGTAGTGTGAGGATTGGGGGATTGAAAGGCATGATTATGATTGATTAGTGCGTTTGTATTCTTTCTTGTGTGTGTGTTTCTTTCCCCCAATCCTCCTTTCAAATTCCATTTATTCCTCTCCTCACTCTTCTTTCATCATTCTAATTTTGCTGTTTCCTCTCTTGCCCCAACTGTGCCTTATTGTGCATTCACATGATGGTGGGAAGGTCTGACACCTTTAGCTTTTCTCTTTTCTCCCTCCCTCTACCTCTTCATCTCTCCTTCCCGGCCACTTCCAACTCTGTTCATATGACTGCCACTCTTTTCTTTATTTTGGGCATCACTTCCTTCTTCGGACATACTTCTCTCCCTAAGATGCATCATTTTGGAGATCTGACTTGCTCTTATATAAAATTTGAAAATATTAATATGCTAGGGCCTCCTCGGGTCCATAAGTCATGAAAATACAGAGTGAGTCACTTATTTCCTCTTTCAATTTCTTCCTTTACCATTCCTCAATGTCTCTCTCACTCTCCAGTTTTCTCCACCCATCCACTTCCTCCATCTCTGCACCATGCGTCATTTTCCTACGTGAACCAGATCAGATGATCCACAGCTTGCCAATATTTCTCAGCCGTCGGCTGCATGCAGCTCTTGTTTATTCTATTCATAAAACATGGACACTCATAAAAGGAGACCGCTGCGGCACAACATAGCCTGTCACTTCTCTCTCTCCTCTCTCTCTTTCTCTCTCTCTCACATAAACATAAATAAACACACAAACTCTTTCTTTCCTCTCATACTTTCTCACACTCCCTTTTTTCCCTCTCTATAGCACACACCTTATTCTGTATCACTTATTCTCTTTTTTGGACAAACAGTCTTACCTCTTTCAACTGCCCTTCTCTCTCTCTCTCTCTCTCTCTCTCTCTTCCCTCCCTCTCCTCCTCTCTCACCATCATGGATAAATTTACATTACATCTCCTCGGACATTGATCCTAGACACTCCGTTCCCTCTATGCTCCTATTGATTTTTACAAGTCTATTAACGTTGCAATCTGCCACTCAGGACATATCCTAATACAATCTATAGATGCCATGGGACCACTGATGTCCACACATATTGGAAATGCTATATAAGGTTTAACACCTGGACTCTGGCTGCGGTTACACTTGATTTTTTTTTTATCATCAGACACATGGATGTGTGAGCTGGCAGGCATGGACACACAAAAATGTGAATTTTGCTATGAGATCTTCAAAAATAGATTCAGAAGTGGCCAGGCTCACATTGTCCCTAGAATTTTATATAGTCTGCACACAATCCATATATATATATATATATATATATATATAAATATATATGATTATGGAAAGCAAGGACTGGAAGAAATAAAGAGATTGCAATTAATAGAACCACAGGAGATGCACACCAGACAGTTGTGGATGCACAGTGATGTGATTCCTTGAAATATATTTTTTCCGATCATACCGCAAATATCACACTGAGATGATACATTCAACCGTAGCCTCAGATTTAGTCAAACCTGAAAAGAGAACTGTGCCCAGAAGCTGTTTGTAGGCATGGTGTAGTAAAACCTGCAGCCAGTATCTGACAGACACATTTATTACTAGTTTTATATCAAATATCAAAAGATTCCACACTCACAAGTGCATTTTTGTTTAAAAAAAGAGAAGAAAGAAGAAAAAAAGAAAGCTCTAAGGAAATCTAATAGCAAATATCTTCAATACTATTTCACAGTGAATTTCACACCAGGAGTCATTTCATATGAAAAAGGTGTCACTTTTCAAAGGTGGATATTTCCCTTTGGAATTAAACTGAAATAGGCAAACAATGTGATTCAAACATGCACCAGTTGTTTTGTGCTTGTTTGTTTGGAAAATATACCAGATTCTTGGTGTAATCCAGATTCCAGCAAGGAGCAGGAGTAAGCACTAGTACTGTAGTGTACTGTAGTAATAAATGTGACTTACGATGATGAGGAAGATGAAGTAGATGAAGTTGTAGAAGGAATGGGCGTCCATCACATAGTACATGATCTCCACCCAGCCCTCCAGGGTGATCACCTAGGAGCAAGGATTCCACTGGGTGTTCAATACGAAAAAGAATACAATGCAAAATACCATATATGCAAACTAAGTGCATTAACATTTCTATCTGTTAAGCAGTTTTGTGCCAGAAGATTTGTGTGCATATAAAAGTTTTAATCTTGCATTTTAAGTGTTTAAAAACAAAAAACTTTCATCCATTTGGGAACAATGTTGCTTCCTAAAACTCAGTCAATATTTCAAAAACACAGAAGATTCAATCTTCAAAAACAACTATTTTCTAAGCAAAGATGTTAAGCTGACTCATAACTTTTATAGTAAATTTGTATGTGCTTTACTTTCATGCCAGCAATTATTAGCTATATAGGCATCAATTTAGTCATATAGCTATCAGTTTTTTCAACCATATTTACAGCAAAATTCTGAGTGTTACATAAACACACAGGCTCACACCCGGGAGCTGTCCTCTGTAACTACAGTCTCACACTGTTGGCCAGTGAGCAGCTCCACTAGGACAGCTGGGGCTTAAGTGCATTGCACTTTGAAGGTATTGTTAAGGGAGCATTAATAGACCTGCAACCCATAGCCCAACCCCACCTTCTCCCACTCACACCTACCTGAAAGATTACGATCCAGGCATAGACAATGTTGTCGAAGTTGATGGCGCCCTTGTGGGGGTTGCCACTCCCCGTGTGACAGCGAGTGTAATACTGGTGCCAGTTGATGCACAGGCCCATGGCGCTGCCGGCACCGCTGCCGTTGGCCAGCGGCTCGGGAGCCAGGCCCAGCGTCTGCCGGTGGAGCGCGTCCTCCTTGTCCAGGCAGCAGGTGTGGCCTCCTTCGCGCCGCGCCGGCACATCGGTGCACGACATGATGCCGTTGTCGGCCGCCAGGGAGCAGATGAAGGGCCGCTCGTCATCCTCCTCCGGCTGGTAATAGGGAGCCGGCAGGGTCATGCCCGAGGAGCTGGGGTGGGGGCGGGTGGGGAGGGGGAGAAACTACTTTAGTTGGTTCTGACAGGTGAGCAATAGAATTTTAACATGTGTCATTACGTCTTTTGGGAAGTTTCATGTGCGTTTCAGTGAAAGAGGGAGAGGCGGATGTGGGAAAGGAGGGAGAACGGGAAAGGAGAGACAGTTTACAAGATTTAGAGTTGGTATACAGTGGTAGTTGAAGTACATGCCTCTGGAAGGACTATGGAGTATATACACACACACTCACACACACACGCACACCTGCACACATAAAGACACACAAATACACAGAATACCCATATACAGTATGTAATGTACATACATACACATGTGCACACACACACACACACCTGGGCCGACTTTGACAAATGGAGGACTCTGGGACCATGTGGACCACTCTCTCTGTTTCACACCTCCCTTTGCTTTCTCTTCTATATCCCTCTCTCCTTTTTCCAACATTCTCACTCCAATCCAATCTTATCAATGAGAGCACTCCATCTCTGTCTCAGAGAGAGAGAGCGAGAGAGAGAGATCCAAGAGCTAAGGACTAGAGACTAGACTAATAAATAGATCAGTAAGAAGCTGTGTGTGTGTGTGTGTGTGTGAGAGAGAGAGAGAGAGAGAGAGAGAGAGAGATCCAAGAGCTGAGGACTAGAGACTAGACTAATAAATAGATCAGTAAGGAGCTGAGTGAGTGAGTGAGAGAAAGAGAGAGAGAGAGAGAGAGAGAGAGAGAGAGAGACCTAACCTAGCACTGAACCAGTGAGCGCTGCCTAGAGCCACAGCAGGAAACCTAAGGCGTGCTGACAGGTGTGGCATGCAGCGGGGGGGTGGAGCGCTGCTCAGGACACAGAAAGGGACAATGAGCGGCCTGAGGAGAAATCAAGCAGCAACTGAAAACATGTTCACCCTCACCTCCATCTAAAATAAAGTGTCAAATTGCTCTGAAAAGATATTAGATTTTATTGGTTTGAGTTGGTGAACTATAGTATACTGAACATTGTTAGTTTGAGTCAGTGAGTATTGGACTTAATTTTGTATTGTTCATTTGCAATTGGCCTTTCTGTCTGATGAGGGTCACTGCTAATATCCTGATTCCTACCCTGTTGCCTGTGTTTCCTCTGTTCAAAATTGTGACAGTTCTTCAACAGGTTTTTTTTGGTTTGCTTTCGAAAAGCACCATAGACAGCTTTTATTACTAACAAGAATAATCCATTAGGCTTCCATGTCGCTTCTCTCCTGCTCATAGTGACTTCATATTATCGCAAAGGGACAGACGACATGGATTGTTGAAATGACAAAATGAGAGATGATTTGCTTGTTGTACATGTATGCATGAGCGTTGGTTATTAAATTTGTATTGTATGTGTATATGTGTGTGTGTGTGTGAGTGTGTGTGTGTGTGCTTTCACATCCATTATACTGCAGCTGCTGGACCACTGTTACCAAGTGAATTGTTAAGATTGAGACAAGTGTGGAATGGTATAGGCCAGCGCTGTATTATGCAAAAGCCTGTTAAGCATACCCATATTGGCAGGTTGACTGCATTTCATGCAGTTTACAAAGAACATGACATGTCCATACACAGCATTTTCAAATGGAAACAAGAAATATACGTTGTAAACTCATCAGCAATACAATTCATTGTGGTCCTTGTGTTCTTTCAGACAGAAATTACGGCAATGAAATTACACTGTACATGGAGTTGAACAGGCTTACAATAGGCGAGGCTGCTCTCTCTTCATGCATACATTAGCATCTTTTCTGGCATGCCCTGGCACAGAAACAGTTGTGTAACTTGTAGTTAATGATGCAGGCAAAAATAAAACCATATATTCTGCGAAGTGGCAAGTACTTATGAAGAGGCTAGGTAATTAACAAGCACATCACCGGAGAGGAGTGTGTTTCAGCATAGACAACAGATTGTTTAATCATGTATGCTAAGTCATGTGGAAAATGTGTGTGTATATGTGTGTGTGTGTGTGTGTGTGTGTGTGTGTGTGTGTGTGTGTATTCCCTTAGAGTGAAATCAGCATAAAAACAGATTACAATGCCACGCACGCACACATACACACACCTTCAATGAACTGGTTCATTCCCTGTAAGTGCCCCTCCTGAGTAAGTGAGCAGTGTTTTTGGCTGATTCTTGACAAACTTAATGACACACATCTCTAAAATCTGAATCTAACTGATTGCCTCCATCTGAAGCACCTAATCATTTCCTAAGATGTTTCCCATACCTCTCAGTTTAAATGGAAGCATGCCAAAGAGTCCGTCTTTCACCCCCCCTCCACCTGGGGAAATAATGTTCATCTGCCTCCGCGGAGTTATTTAAAGGGAAAGTTATGCACTGTTAGAGAAATGCATTTGATTAATGGGACTATTAAGATTAGTTCCATATGAATTACCAATAAGCATAAGCAAGTAGAGGAAAAATACCAATCTAAAAGTAAACAACCATCCCCCCCCCCCTTAGATTCCAATGCAGCATCTTGGCTCCCCATGTACCTGCTATATAGTTGGAATCAATAAGGACATATTAATGCAAAAGCAATAAATGGGGAGTGAATGCAAAAAGAATAAAAAATGTATAAAGGGGTAATGCAAAGGCAATGGAAAATGAATGAAAGAGCAATGTCAAAATAGAGAAAATACAGAACGTGTAAGCAATGGCAAATGCATAGAAAGCAATGTGAAGGCCTTGGAAAATGGAAAAAGTACTGTTGAGTTCTAGCCAGCCAGCGAGGCCTATTAGGTGTGTGTGTGTGTGTGTGTGTGTGTGTGTGTGTGTGTGTGTGTGTGTGATAGGACATGACTGTGGAGTAAATGAGGGCAGGGTGTGGATGTTCATACCAAGGTCCGGGCCTGGGGAAGACAAAAATAGACCCTCTCCATCAGCAGGCCCATTACTGAACACACACACACTCAGGGTCACTCGCCCTATTTACTCATCTCACTGTCTCTGCCGCTCTGTCTGTCACTTCAACCCTCCTTCTCTTTCTATCTCTCTCTCACACTCTTTTTTTCCATCTCCACGCCTCTCATTTCATCCCTCTCTTTTTTTTTCTTTCTGTCTCTTGTCTTGGTTTCCTCTCTTGTTTTCTCTCTCTTTCTCTGTGTTTGCTGGAGGAGAGGCCAATCAGGAAAGGTCGGCTGACTGCAAATGGACTTTATAGGTTATGCACACACACACACACACACACACACACACACACACTCTCTCACTCGCCTCGTCTTGACACACCTCATACCAAAGCATGCCAAACCACAATGTTTTTGTCAGTTTTATATTGGCTACCATGAAAGTAATGCCTGAAGTTTGCATGCCTTAGCAATCCCTCTCCTCTTCTACTTTTTTTTGTGTTTATCTCCTCTTTTCTTTATCTCCTCTTCCCTTCTTCCCTCTAATCCCTTCTCTCCTCCTCTCCTCATCCCCTTTCTCCTTCTCTTTCTTCTTCTCCTCTCCTCTCTCCTCCCCTCCTCTCCTTCTCAGTCTTCCCCACCCTTGCCCCTCCATCTCCTCCCATCTGCGTTCTTCTCCTTTCTTCTCCCTTACTCATCTCATCTCCCCTTTCCTTCTCCTCTCTCTCCTCATTTCCTCTCCCCTCCTCTTTTTTCCTCTCCCCTCTCCTCTCACCCAGCACCCCCCCCCCCCACCCCTTCCAGTCCTCTCCTATTCTCTCCTCTTCTGTCTCTCCAGTCAATAGTGGGATAGATTCTGCTGACACATACTGCAAGAGAATTTCTCCTTTGTCCTTGACCGCAGACCACACACATGCACACACAACACACACACACACACACAAACACACAAAATGCCAGGATCGATAGTAACAGCGACCATATCGGGCTATAGCGCTTCGCATTGAGCGGAGTGCAGGAAGCTTAGAAGGCACGCATTGATTTGGCGGCTTCAACAAAGTATGCACGTATGCACTGAGACACATTGAGACGACATTGACTTACAGTACAGTAGGCTTTATGCAACCTAATGGAGGACACAATGCAGTGACGGTGGAGATGCTAAGGGTGTAAATGAAAGGAGACTCGGACGTCGATGGCATTGTCATTCAAATCAGACGGTTACTAACGGTTAATAGCAAGAGATATAGAGACAGAGAAGGAGGGAGGGAGAGAGAGAGAGAGAGAGAGAGTCAGAACCCCGGTCAGAGTAGTGGAGCATGAATGAAGGCCGCTGCCCCCCCGCTGGTGCCTTGGCATGGCACAGCGTGGCACAGCACAGCCTGGCATCACACTGAGAACACACCTGCCAATGGAGAACGAGACAAAGAGAGACTGAGAGACGGAGGGAGAAGAAGAGAGGCAGAGAGAAGAGACGGTTGCCAGCGATAGTATTAAGTGAGACTGTGGGACAGAATTGGGAAGGGAAGATTGGTGAGAAAACGTGAGAGTGGCTGGAAGGAAGGAAGGAAGGAAGACAGGGGGAATTGGGGGTAAAAAAAAAATGTCTAGAAAACATATTTTGAAGTGCTGTATGTAATTTCTTTCAACTTGCAAGGATAAATAAGGGTTAAAGGAAATGGAGTTGCTGGAAAATTAAAAGAACGAGGTACAGGAAAAGAGAGCGAGGCGGAGATCAAAGGAACGGTGAAGAGGGGTGTAAAACGGCAAAATGAACGCTGCACTTGACTGCGACACTTAGCCCTCTCTGGCTTAACCTCTCAGAGAGCTAACGTTAGCCCTTCACTTAGCATAATAGTCTTCAAGTGCTAACTCACTAGCACCTTTCTAATTAAGTGCTCTAGCACCCTGACTAACCTGCGAAAAATGCTAATACAATGCTTCAGCAAAAAATATTCAGCTTACATAACAAGCAACTCTCAGCTCAGAATGAGATCGCTGCTATTAAGCGGGTGTCAGTCAGTCTATATTGGAAGAGTAATGTTTTTCAAAAAGCTCAACTAAAGCAACATTGTGATACTCTATCGATCCGCCAAAAGGAGATATTTGTCTTTTCGCTTTACCCCATCCAGCGAGATCAGAGGGTTAGCTCTCCTAAAGGTGGTAGGGACTCCTAATCACTACACCCCCCCTGCTGCCCAGTGCTTTTGATGTAGAAAACATTGGCAGGAGTAGCCTCACTGAGTGATTACTGTGGATGTTGTTACAGCGAATGTCGCCTCTCAACTTTAAGCGGAGGACAAAGCAGACGGGACGGTGCTAGCTGGCGGACACGGGTCCCCTTTCATCTGGCTATTAGATCTGTCATTAGCACACGCTGATGTCAGCATAACCAGAGAACATGCACCGAAGTACACACACACACACACACACTAGTGTATATGGTCATATACATATAAGGACACACACATCAGGGATGTGTGTCTCTATCGTAATCTCTATCACTTCTATTATGTCAGCATAAAAAGGAAACCAGGAAAATGGCATGAACTCAGACACTCCTTAATACATACCAGGATACTGTTAAATGACACACGAACGCACGCACACACACACACACACACACACACACACACACACACACATGCACACACAGCAGGTGATGCTACCATGTGGAGTCATGAATATGGAGGCACACTGCTGAAATCTAATCATGTTTTTTTGTTGCAAACTGGGAGAGAACTGTAGTTACTGTTGGCTTATAGCTTGAGAGAGAAAGAGAGAGAGAGAGAGAGAGAGAGAGAGAGCGTCACTTGGCGGGGCCACCACATTCCCTCTCCCCTTTGCTGGTTAGCTTGCCATGTCGCAGCCATCACAGACACTCAAAATGTAAATATTTTGCTCAATTTTAACACTCCTGACACAGGTGTTCAACAACAAGGGGCTGTAATATTTGACAGATTTTAATTCACACATGCACACAGACACAGACACACTAACATTAACATACACACACATACACACACATACATAGATGCACGGCGTTCAACTCACAGGGTGAAGTTCTCCTCAGGGTAGCAGCGGTTCCTCAGTAGCCCCGCCCACAGCTGCACCCCGATGATGCCGAAGATGAAGAAGACGAAGAAGCAGAGCAGCAGCACGTTGCCTAGCATGGGCAGAGTGTCCAGCAGCAGGTTCACCAGGATACGCATACCTGGAGGCAAACACATAGAGGTATATTTTACCAGTCAGTCAATCAATAAGTCAATCAATCAATCAATCAATCATGCGGGATGAATGAACAAGTTGCCAGGTCTGTATGGAATTACCATTGGAAATGCCACAGGCCTACACCAGTGCATTTTGAGATTTAAAATGTAACTACTCCTTCATTGCTTATGCATTGCTTTCCATATTCCACAAGTTTTCTTAAATATTTGAGCTTTAAAGGTGATACATGTAGCATTTTTATACATCAAAGTAATTGTAAAATGAATTGTGATAACTTGGTATAATTCCCATAAACAAAAAAAAACAGTTGAGATGATTAGTAGCCTGTATCTCATGCCACTATTGTTTGTGCTATTGCTATTGTGTCTCTCAAAATGGACCACATTTCCTATAAACTCTGTTACGTTCACCATCTGCCAGAAACTTTGAAAGCTTTAGCTCCATTTACGCTGGAGGAACAGCAGCCCTCTTCCTGTTTTGTGCCAAAAAGCAATCCAGCAGATTTCCCACGAAATGTGACCCGGTGGCACACAATGTAAAATGCAGTGTAAAGGCTGGTAGACTCTGTTAATTTTCTTGGCAATAGTCTTGTTTGTATACGGTAATTATACTAATGTCTCAAAATTAATGTGGTAATGATTTAACGGTGTTAAATTACAAATGTAACACCTTTAAATAGCTGTATTTTAGAATTAGAACAAACTGACTTGAAAAGGCCACAATGCAGTTACTACATACACAAATATGAAACACACATGCATGCACACACACTGACAGAAAGAGAGGTGTGGTACTGAAGTGGAAGTAAACAGGTTCCCCAGTATAGGCAATGTGTAAGACAAACATGTCTGCAGCAAGACACAGGCGGATAGAAAGAGGTATGCTAGAATAAGGAGAATGTTTCCTAGCAGATCTAGAGAATACAAAGACAGAACTTCACACAGACAATCACACCCACCCACCCACACACACACACACACACGCACTCACTAACTACAGCCCACCCCATGAACAAAAAAGCGCAGTCAGGCCACAGGGGTCTCAATCATGATTAGATGAAACCTGATTGCAGAAATACAAGCGTGTCCCCTGTCGAATAATGATGACCTCATCCCCTGTAGATGCGCCCGTCCTGCGGTGATGACATATTGAGATGTGATTAGTGGAACATAATGACAGCTGATTGGACTAAAGAGAGGGAGAGGTGAGCCCCACTGATGAGATCACTGCAACCCTGCACTGACACCTGGGATATGTGTGTGTGTGTGTGTGTGTATGTGTGACTTTGAGTGTGTGAGTGTGTGTGTTACTAATCAGATGTTTAGTATGTGTATGTGTACGTGTATGTGTGTGTACGTGTGTTTGTGTTTGTCGGTGTCACACTGGGATTCGCGAATAAAGACACAACAGGAGGTTAATGCGTCATAAACACAACAGCGCATCTAAACTGCTGAGGAACTGAATGACAGGAGAGAAGCTGAGAGAGGAGAGAGGGAGTGAGAGAGAGAGAGAGAGAGAGAGAGAGAGAGAGAGATGACGAAAACCCATGCGTGGATGTATGCACATGCACTGCAGATATCCACAAGCATGCTAGTCTGGCTTAGTGGATGTTGACTGCTAGGATAATCCTCCCATTGGCTCTGGCAATTTTTGGCCAGCTCCCTCACCTTCCGCTCTGTGCTGTGTGTTACTTCTTTAAAAATCCCCCTACAACGCGCAACAACAACAAAGTTAGCTGTCCAGCTAGAAGAAGAAAGTTAGCAAGTTTGTGATGGAAAACCAGTGCTAATGTTATGCTAGTTCCACAGCAACATTTCCCCCTGACACTACTTTGGAAGAGCATTGGCAGGGATCAGGGATGGAGAGTCGACTCCAAAAGAATCGATTCTCACATCAATTCTGAGAATCGATTCTACTAATAAACGGAAGAGTGGACTCCTGTTGCAATCTTGACTCTAAACTCTGGAATCGAAGAATTTGCAATTAATGATTTAGGCCTATCTTTACTAATCTGTGTTCAATTGCCTTGGTCTGATCCATTTCACAACAAGTTGGGAGGGGGGAGGGAGAAATTCAAGGCTCATTGGTTGAATGCCAACTGGCGTAAAACTTCAATTTTTGTGTTGATTTTCATTTGGAATCGGAATTGATTTAGAATCGATTCCATCAATTCCATTAGTAGGAGTCGGAGTTGGAGTCGGAGGTATTGACTCCAAAAAATGTGGAATCGTCCATCTCTACTCACCGCGTCAGGGACGATAGTGATTGGCTGCTTGATAATCAAGCAACTATCCAAGCTCAAAAATGGCTTCTGCCAGACTATTCTTCTGTGCTGATACAGTGAAAACGAAGTGTGGAGAATGGCCTGGCCAACCGAAACTACAAGAACGCAAATACCTACAATTCTCTCAGTAAACACAAACACACACACTCACACACATACACACAGTCACACACACACTCACAGACACAAGCTGCCAGAATGAAATGTGTTAAAGCTCTTTAGAGAAGATTGCCCTATATTCCTAAGTGCTAATCAATACTATCACCCCCTTCTTATTTTACTGCACCCTGATTAGCTATTATGTGTCCACTTAGACTATATACTCACCTTTAGAGGCTCATTTATCAAGTCTACATACACGTGTGTATGTGTGCATGTGTGTATGTGTCTTTGTATGTATGTGTGCATATGTCTGTTAATGTATGTGTGTGTCTCTGTGTGTTTGTGTGCATGTTTATTTGTGTCTGTGTCCATTCTGTAGAACTGAGTGATTTGTTCACTAAAATAGTGTAACAGTTTACAATGTTGTTGGTCATCTTTGTTCTGCAGAGGTACAGTGACATGTTTGGATATTAGAAAAGTATTTTTAAAGTTATTATTAAAATTACTATTATTTGTTCACAGTTTTCACAATGTATGTTTCATTTGCAACATTTCTTGTGTTACTTGTGTTATTGTTCAACAAAATCCGCACATCCACAACAATAATAATAATAACTAGACAGTTTGATATTGCTGTCATGATGGATTGAAAAGTAACAAGCAATGATGTTCCACTGATGTGTTGAAAATGACACCTTCATTTCAAGAGTGTACCAGAAAAGATTTTTTATTGAGGTAAGTGTGCACCCGCCCTCTCTCTCTAGCTAATTTGTCACATCAACTGGTATTAGATGGAGAGCAGTTGTGTTGCTGATGTGTATGTGTCTCTGGTGACGGCTGGAGGCTAGTCTAAATGTGTTTGTTCCCTAGGGTCCTTGTCATTAGGCCACTGTTCCATTAGGCCTAATTGGGTGAAGAGAGGGAGAGATGGATGGAGGGAGAGAGGGAAAAAAAGAATGAGACAAGGCCTGAGGGTTAACAAAAAAATAGAAAGGGGGGGGAGCCAAAGCAAGAAAGAAAAACAGTTGCAAACAAACAGAACTCGAAAGGAAAGGAAAGGAAAGGAAAGGAAAGAGAGAGATACAGTATGGTATCACTGGCTAATCAATCATTTTCGCTGCTCTTTCTCTCTGTCTCATCTGCCTCCTTCTTCTCTCCCTCTCTCCTCCTCTGCCTCCGTCTCTCTTCCCTCCTGGTGGTAGCACCAGTTTGCCAGCTCCTGCTGTTCCCAGATAAAGATGGATGCCTCCCCTCGCGCCACAATGGAAACACATTTACAGCTACCTGCCTGCGCTATTCACCAAAGACCGGGAGAATTCTCTCTTCTCTTCTCTTCTCTTCTTTTCTCTTCTCTTCTCTTTTTATCTCTTCTCACTGTTGCTTTCTCTATTGCTTGTTGTCTTTCACGCGCCTATTCTGTCTCCCACTCGCTCTATCTCACACCAATTTCATCAAAAAAGAAATCCAACACACAGGCACACACACACACACACACAGCACAAGACTATTATCTGCCATTTTGTTGGAGGGCTACAAATTGAGGTGTGTGGGGGGTCAGCCGGTGCTCCTGCTCCCTGTGTATCGCTGGACAAAGTAGCGATCCAATGAAACACGGAACAAATAGCTTTATCCCCCTGCTTCCTCACCTATAATGGGGTCACGGACAGGGGAAAGGATAGGCCAGCACACACTCATTACTTACCGCTTACTGATAACAACATACACACCTAACAGACACACACACGCGCGTACACAGACGCCGCGCATAAAGAAAACAAGAGACACACCCATAAATGAGAAATCAAGAGAGTACACACATGCACGCACAAATTCCCACACACTTAATACACATACACACACACACACATGCACATATATGTTTGTAATGGGCTCAGCTACCACCCTTACAGTGCAACTCTGCATCTGTTAACAAACGCATGTATCTGGAGACTCGATCATGCTAAGATGCATAATCATCGCCGCAAAAGCAGATTTGTTTACAGGCTGCACACTTGTCGCTGAAACGCGAAGCTATCAATTCACTCTACCGCACTCAATATCGCCCAATCAAACCACTTAGCGCATAATTCAATTAACATCCATATTTTATGAGCGCTGCTGGTGGCAATGCTGTCTGAAATATTGATAGGGGCAGGTTACTCCTTGGCGGTCACAGAAGACGGTAGACTCGATTAGGAAGAATCTGGTTCTGTATGATGGGACAGTTAGCTGGAGAGAGATGTTCACTAACAATTTGCTCGAGGTAGGAGGAATTTTGGATGTGTGTGTCTCTGAGATGTGTGTGTGTAAGAGAGAGAGGTTGTCAGAGAGAGAGAGAGAGAGAATGTCTGTCTGTGCGTATGCATGAAACAGAAACAAAATGAGAGAATACATCAGAAGGGGGAACAGAAAAAAATATAATTTTACCGTGTCGGCTTCTTGAGATAGCAAGAAACTTTATGTTCCTATTAGTGGCATTATCTAGCTCTTAATGGTCCGTATTAACAGGCCTGGCCTGTCCTACAGTCGCCTTTACTCATTGGTACACTTTTATCTATGTGGTCATTTAGTGTCTGCTTCTATATTATTGCACTCTTGCACAGAAAAACTTGGAAATCACTGTCCGCAGTTACAGGAAATATTTTTTTCTTATCTGTCCCTAAGGTCCAAACTGAATTAGGCGGTTTTCATGTACTCAGCTCCCTCTGCTTTGGACTCATTTCATGATTATTTAAAAGTGAAGGGGCTGGTCTCTCTTGGTGAGTTTAAACTGATAAAGAAGGATCTAGAGGCAGCTGAGGAGCAGTCTACGCTGTGTTTAGCCAAGATCCATTTAGGCTCTGCCTCTGATCCTACTGGTCTGATATTGGACTACCATCTTTTGTACACCGATAAAGTGAAGTCAGACTTTGTGCTTAGCTTTTATCTGAATTTGATTGTATTTTTCCTAGGTACTGTACATTATTGTGAGTTGTTTGTCTACAAGTTTCATGTTTTTCATTAATGCAGTTTTCTTGGCTGAGGCTGTCTTGAGTGGACTGGTTAATGGAAGTTTTGTAATCTACCAATAGCCACTGAGGCACAAATCTCTTTCTGGTATGATATCAGTAGAACACGGATGGAGTTTAGTAAAAAAACAAAACAGAAAAGCATCCACATTACTGTCCCACAATCAGCATTAGCTGCTAACGCTTGGCTAGCCACTAAAGTGCTGGAAGTGTGTGGCAAGACTAGCCTGAACCTAGCTTGATCAGGCTAATTGGTGCTTACAATGATTAAGAGCTGTCTGTTAGGGCAGCAGGACAAAGAAATCAATAGGTGTTAAAAAGTTTGGCCAAGAGCTGAGTTTTAGATGAAAGGGATGGGCTTATGGGCACGGACAGCTCAGTGGAGCGGCATTAACGGATGATTTGTAAATCTGATAAAGCTGTGACTCAGGGCCTGAGCAGGGCGTGTGATTAAGCATAAGATCAGATAAGATGAATCTTTAATGATCCCCATGGGGAACGGTGACAGAGGGATGCACAGAGAGGCAGAGATGTAATACATATACATGAACTCACTTTCAGATGCATTTGTACATTATGTAGAAACAGAGACACCTTAAGACAGACACACATGCAGAACTCAAAACACACGCACAAGCGCACACACACACACACACACACACACACACACACACACACACACACAAAGAGATATAGGATGTTCTCACTGGGCACTCTGTTGATGGCTTTGAGGGGGCGAAGGACCCGCACCGTCCTGATGGCCGACAGGTTGATGTTCTGCAGGTCCAATGAGTACTCCACCATCCTGGAGAGAGACAGAGAGAGAGAGAGAGAGAGAGAGAGAGAGAGACAGGTTACTGGGTTACTGGTCCAAAATATGACATAAAAGTTTGTCATATTTGTTTATTTTGTTGTATCTTGTTTTTGTATTTAGGCTAAAGAATGGTTTGACATGTGTGTATACTCATGTTATAGAAAATTCATTAAAAACTTCCTATTATCATACAGCTGGAGAACCACTAAACTCATCCGCAAACATAACCTGCCTGTGCTATATTACGTGCCTGCCAATACTGGATGATGGGCTTTGCTACAGACTACTGGTACCAAACAACCATGGATCCATGGTAATAGCAACACATCAAAGGAAAAAAGGGCAAGGATTAACCCGGCTCCAACCGGACCAGAGATCCCTGGTCTTGTTTCAACATAAGTGGCATATCTTTCGTCTACTCTCACCTGTCCCCTACCGGAGTTGTGGTAAGGGAAATGTACCGATACAGTAAAGAGATAGTGGTGGGGGGATAAAGAGACAAGGCAGAAAAAGCAGCAAAATGGGAGAATAACATGAAGGAGAGGTGAGGAAGGGAAAGAGAGCTTGAAAGAGAGAGATTCATTCTATTCTAAGTGTTGCCTGCAGGATGTTATGGCTCAGTCAGAGCCTGGCATCTGTTAGCAAGTCATTTCCACAGCATGGCTAAGCTGTTTGTGCCCCCAAACCCCAACCACTTTCACAGGAGAATGGCCACGGTTTGCCATAACTGTATGTGTGCGTGTGTGTGTGTGTGTGTGTGTGTGTGTGTGTGTGTGTGTGTGTGTGTGAAAGAAAGCACTGTGTGTACGTCTGAATGTACCATGTTGATATGTGCCTGTGTTCATCAACATAGAGAGATGGTACGAGTGAGTGAATGGTTTTTATATCTATAATAACTGATGAGAAAGCACCAGTGTTGTGTATGTTGTGCATGTGAGTTGAGTGTGTTTGTGTATGCGCGCGTGTGTGTGTGTGCCTCTTGCACAAAATAGAAGTGCCTGGGGCGAGAACAGTGTTGGGACAGCATGATATCAACAGCAGCAGCAGCAGCACCAGCTAATAACACCCAAAGTACATCTACTGGCTTTTACAATGCAAGCAAAGCTTACTGTCACTCACACAGACTTATGAACCGTGTCATTTATAATAATAATGTGATACTGATACCATGGGGAAAGTATCTTTTGGCTTGCCCCCCTCCAGGGCACAGGGTCAGCTGATTCCTCTGACCACAAGACTGCTGTCCACACTAGTCAGTAGCACTCCAGTCTACTGAAGGTGGGTAAATGTGTGTAATTCTATGTGCCGTTCCCCCATAGGAAGCCATGCACACCAAGAGGAAGGTATAGGTACTATAGGGTGGCAGGTAGAAAGGAGAGAGATTGTTTGTATGAGTTAGATGACTAATAAATGGTTCTTGTGTCAGTTTATCAGTTGCATCAATGTTACTGTTACTATACTGTTACTATACTATTTTTTTCCTGGAAGTTTTTCCTTGTGTGCATTTAGGGTCTAAGGCTGGGGTGCTGGGTAGGTTAGGCTATGTAGAATAGGTAGATTGTTTGTCTTGCTAAATCTGCTCCTACCTACCTTGTGTTTTTCACTATGTTTGTCCTACATAATTTTGTTTACCACTGAGTGTGTTTAGTTAGATCTAGCTAGACACATTCTCTGTAAAGTCCTCTGAGACATGCTTGTGATAAAAGGCTATATAAATAAACTTGACTTGACTTGACTATCATCATTAACTACCACCAAAGACAATTAATTCTACTTCTTGCCAATGGAGCTTATTGAATTGAACTGAAATGCTTGTCACAAGGTTGTGAGAGGGGTGAGAGGCAGCCAGGGAGAGAGAAACATTTGTGTGTCTGCTATTAAAGAGGCAGAAATACACACACACACACACACACACACACACAAAACAGCATACACGCACACGTTTTTCCCATCGTTGTGATGAATATTTGAGAGGTAATTAGATGGAGCTTACACACCGACAGCTTGATCCCTAGTCACTACAATTTATTATTAATTTATTAATGTAATCATTAGTGGTCCTAGCTGCACAGGACATACAAAACAATTGTATTTGTATTGTTCATGTTTGTTATTATTCCTTCTCCATAAAACAATTTTTTCAAATTCCTAAGAGATATTTTGACCTATACGGATATGAAAATTGGCAGGCTTATGGTTGTTGCCAGATCACACTTTCAGGTGAAATGGTTACTCCTATTGGCCTCATGGCACCACAGTAAGAAGCCATCACATTTTTAAAGCTCATAAGTCCCACATTAGAAAGAATTCATTTCTGCGAGAGTGCGTACAGGCATGTATTCAGGCACGTCCCAAACCAATTTTCTCTTCCCAGTGGAGTTTGAGGTGTAGAAATGCCAGGCTGCAGCCTGATGAAAATGTCACAGCATAGAGAGGAGGGAAACAGTTGTTTTGGGGACAGGCCTTTTCAGCTGGGGCTAGCAGTGGTATTAAAACAAGCCTAAGACATTATAGCAGCAGTGGTAGCTCTAATGATTAGATGTGGGCTGCTGAAAGGCTGAGCAGAGGGCTAAAAAGGCAGAAGGGAGTTTTGAAACAATCAAAACATACACATTCGGCTGTTAGTGAGCGTGTGGACACAAACACTGGGGGATTGTTTTTATGGTGCAAGAGTGGGACAAAACTGACAGACGACACCCACACAAGCACACACACATCCACGGATAAACCTAGGTGCTGCTTTCTCAGTGAATTGTCCCCACATTCATGTGTTTTCACAGTTGAAAGCACAAGGCATGTCAGAGCCACCAAGCTGCATTTGGAGGACAGAGAGGGCAGCATGTACCAGATAAAACAGTGGAAGAAAGGACATAAGATCAGAGGTCTGGGTGCCTGTGTGTGGGTCTCTGGACCTGTATGTGTGTATGGGTGTGTGTGTGTGTGTGTGTGTGTGTGTGTGTGTGTGTGTGTGTGTGTGTGCGCGCTCTGTGGAGAAGTGTCTCTTCCTGTACACATCAATCAGGCCGCTGTGTTTGGGAGGGTAATTAGCGGACCGCCGCGAGCCTCCTCTCTCTGATTGTTCTCTCTGTTTCACATTCCTTTTTTGGCTCACACCCCTTTATCTCATTCATGCTTTTATGTGTCCAGTGTGTGTGTGTGTGTGTGTGTGTGTGTGTGTGTGTGAGAGCGTGTGTGTGTCCCTGTATAAGTGTGTGTGTATGGGTATGTGGATATGAGATTTAGAGCTCCAAGGCAAAACCAGGGTAGACATGTTGAGAGGAGTTCAGAGGCCCCTCAAACAGGGGAGACAAGGAAGGGAAATGTATCGCTGGTATGGTGGGAGTTACGCTTGATTATAGGCTATATGCTAAATAAGTGGGTCTTGATTCTAGACATACACTGACAGCTGTAAGTTGATAAGTTTGCACTGTAGATGTTCAGTACGGTTTTCCAAATTCACATGATGTCCTCATCAAAATCACTATCAAAGTGTACCGGTAGACTGTGGAAAAACACTGCCGGAAGAATGTCTTATAAAATGTTTTTTTAAATGGCTGGATATCTGAAAACTACCAATTAAAAACACTGCTAAGCCCATTGATGTTGTCAAAAGATAGACAATAATTGTTCCATGTCAAGAAAATAATTGTACAACATAATTTACAGCAAAACATTCGTGAGAGACACTCTTTCAGGGTCTTGCGGGAATTTAATGAAGATTGCGATCTGTTGTTGAATTCACTGACTTTTTAAAAAAAATTTTTTTATGATCAACACTTTATTTGGTTTTTAAACAGACATAAGAACCTTAAACAATGGGCAATTGTAGAAACAGAGAAAAGAACTTAAATTGTACATTTAAAAAAAAAATATATATATATATATACTGTATATACAAAAAAATCAAAATAATAGAGTACAAAATAAATAATTACTCTTAAAAAAAAGGGGGGGGGGGGGGGGATTATAATGGCAGCATAGGGGTTCAGGGCCATAGCAATGTGAAGCATATTCAGTGCGTTAGGAAAACAAATAAATTGCAAATAAAAGGGCTGTGACCTGATTGTGAGAGGTTTCAAGGGCTTTTAATGTGACTAAGGTATCTGTTCCATTTCAGACTATATCTATCTACCTGATTATTAATCCTAAAAGACAATTTCTCATAAGCTGCTACAATTCCAAGCTGAGAGAACCATACATGTGCTGGAGGTAAATCAACAGATTTCCACTCTTTAACAATGATCTTCCTACCCAACATAATTGCTGTGTGAATCCAGTCCGCTAGAGGGGTAGGGAGGTTGCTTAGATGGATCCCCCAGAACATACAGACTAGGTGTGTAAGGAATATCTTGGCCTATGATCTGCCTTATATTTTCATGAAGAGCACACCATAAGGTCTGTACTTTGGGACATTCCCATAAGAAATGAATAAGTGTACCGTGATCATCCCCACATCTCCAGCAAGTCGGGCTATCTCTAAGTTTAACTCTATGCAGTTTTGACGGTGTCCAATATACTCTATTAATTATTTTAAATTGTACTAATCTAGTTCTGAGTTCGCGCGACATTTGTTTTGAGTTACGTAAAATTATTTTCCATTCTGTATCAGTAAAAGTCTGATTTAGGTCGACCTCCCAGATCTTTTTTAGGTTTGAGGCCTGTCCCTGGTGTGTTATTAGCATTGAATAGTATTTTGATGCTTCATGTCCTACTCCAAAAGTGGTTAATATTGCTTTAAGGAGGTCAAACTCTGTTAACAGATTGGGGTAAGGCCCTAAAATTGTCAATAATACATGTCTGATTTGAAGATACTTCCAGAAATGGTTATGTGGAAGGTCATATTGTTCTCTGAGTTTTGTGAAACTTTTCACCGTGTTTCCCTCGTACAGGTCCTTCAGAGCCAGGATACCTTTTTCTGCCCACAGCTTCCAAAGAAATGTTTTTTTATTGATAAGGAGTCTCGGATTTAGCCAAATGCTGGAAGATGGGTTAAGATAAAAGTTAAGTTTGAAAATAAAGGACAATCTCTTCCAGACCCATTGTAGGTGAAGAAATATGGGATGATTACTAACAGCCTTGGGTAATTGAGCAGTGGTAAAGTATACCAGAGGAAGGCTGTCACAGAGATAGCTCTCTATTTGGAACCAGGGTGGGGCTCGTTCAGGGGGTAGGGACCAGTGGGCAAGGTGTCTCATGCTAAAAGCATAATGGTAAAGCAAGATATTTGGAATGCCCAATCCACCCTGATCCACCAGCCTCTGCAGCTTTTTCAAGCCAAGTCTAGGACGTTTGTTGTTCCATAAAAATTGATTACATAGTTTGTCAAATTGTTTGAAATATTTCAGTGGGATCTTAACTGGGAGGGCTTGTAGGAGATAATTAAATTTAGGAGCACAATTCATCTTGAGAATATTGGCCTTTCCCCATAGAGATAAGAATAGAGGGTTCCACCTTTCTATATCATTCTTGAACTTATCCAAAAAAGGGACTATATTCACACTAATCAGATCTTTAATAAGGGGGGGAAACGTTATACCTAAATAAGTAATTCCCTTTTTAGGCCATTGGAACTTACCTGCCTGAAACAGTGTTCTAGGGCAATAAGTTGTCAAAGGGAGAGCTTCAGACTTTGTCCAATTGACCCTATATCCTGAGAGTCTTGAGAATGATTTTATAATATCAAAGAGGACAGGTAATCTGTCGGGTTGCGAGACAAAAATCAGAATATCATCTGCGTACAGCATGATTTTATGAGCTGTCTTTCCTATTTGTAAGAAGCCGGTTTACCCTTTTTGAGAATAAGAGAAATCAGAGCCTCATTCAGAGTGGGTGGTAAGGTGCCCTTATCCATCGCTTCCTCGTACATACTTAATAACACTGGAGAGATTTCATCAACGTAGGTCTTATAAAACTCGGCTGTAAAGCCGTCTAGGCCTGGAGCACGCCCACTTCGCAAATTTTTAATGGTATCTTTAAGTTCCTCTATCGTAATAGGCATATCTAGCAGCTCACGCTGCTCTTCGGACAAGGAGGGGAGGGACAAACTGGTGAGGAATGAAGAGATCTCCTGACTGTCTGCCTGCAGTTCTGATTTGTATAGGTTTTTATAGTAGTTTCTAAATATTTCATTAATTGAGGTAGAACTGGACTGTAGATTGCCACCTTCATCTGTGACCCCTAGTATAATACTCGCATTTTCCCGCTGTCTGATGTACCTTGCTAACATCCTGCCTGCCTTATCCCCTTCCTCAAAAAGCTTATGCCTTGCTCTAAATAAGGCAAACTCTGCTCTCTGGGTCAATATAGAATTAAGTTCATACTTCAGGCGGGTTAGGACCATAAGATTGACTGAGGACATATCCTGCTTGAAAGTACTCTCTGCTGTTTGAATCTGCCCCTCAAGCTCCAGATATTTGGCCATACTGGCCTTTTTTTTAAAAGATGCGTACTGAATAATATGGCCTCTGAGAAAAGCTTTGAGGGCTTCCCAGGTCACTCCAGCAGACGGTGAAGATGGTAAATTTGTTTCTTTATATAAATTAATATGGTTACGCAGAGCTTCCCTAAAATTATCATCCAAGAGCAGGCTTGAATTAAGCCTCCACCTAGGTGTCCTACACCTTTTTGCAAATGGGAAAGTAACCAGAGTGACTGGTGCATGGTCTGAAATGTGGATACTACCAATAGTACATGATATTGTAGAAGAAACAATAGCATTTGTAACAAAAAAATAATCAATCCTGGATAAGGTGTTATGAGGGGAAGAATAAAATGTAAAATCACTGGCTGATGGGTTATGGATGCGCCAGATATCGGCAATCCCCAAGTCTTCACACACAGCCTTCAGTATGTTTGCAGAGCAGCGAGGGTGAGGAGAAGGTGGTTTACGGTCAAGAAAAGGGTCCATAACCTGATTAAAGTCCCCCCCTAAGATAACAGGAAAATCACCCATCTCCCCAATTCTTCTCTCAATTTCTCCAAAGAAATGTGGGTCGTGTGTATTAGGTGCATAAACATTAGCCAAAACCAATGTGAACCCCTGTATTTCCACTAAAATCAATAGAAGTCTCCCTCAATCATCTCTATTCTCCTTTATGCATTTAAAATGTACGCCTTTTTTCACAAGAATTGCTACTCCTCTGCTTCTCTTTGTGCCACTAGACACATAAGTGTGCCCCACCCAACCAATGCCTAACTTTTTAATCTCTGCTACTACTAGATGTGTTTCTTGCAGAAACGCCACGTCACATTTTTTTGATTTAAGGAAAGACAGACATTTTTTCCTTTTGGCCGGATTATTCAATCCCTTTACGTTCCACGAAATCAGGCAAAGCCCCTTGTTACTGTCAGCACTCAGCATAAAAATTGTAAGCCCAGAGTCCTCTTGCTAAATAACATACCCGCACAGCAGCAGTGCAAAATAATAGATTAAGAAAAGAAACAATACAACAATAAAACTCCAAGAAAATAAATAGGGGATGAAAGAAAATAATCATCCCACTATACCTCCACATCAAAAGGATGTTAAAACCAAACCAAAAAACACACTGGTCCGTAAAACGCAGAGAGAAAAAACTGCCATCCAACCCACTACCACTCAGTAGATAACAAAATAAGAACAAAGAGAAACTGTTAACATGTGAAAAAACAGTGTTAAACTATGACTTACCCCCCCTTCCCTTCTTCTTTCCCCCTTTATTTATCTTCCTCCTTTCTTTTCCTTCCCATCCTTTGCCTTCTATTTCCTCTCTTTATAAAATTTATGGGGCCACTCCTCTGCCCCCTAGTGTAGACTGTCAATGAAGACAGATTAAGCAACCATAAATTGAGAGGATTAAATCAGACTATTACCTGAGGTCTCTATAGAAGGAGGAAGTCCATGAATAATCCTAGTCCATAACAAACCAGGAATGGGGACCATCCTAAATTGCTCTTCATGTGGATAAGGCGAAATCACCCAGCAAGTCAAGAAACAGTCAGACAGGACAAATCCATCCAATAATGTCCATTAGCCCGTCCAAACAGGGGGAGTAAGGAGGTATCCAGTTGAGGGCTCCCGTTTATAGTGTATTTATGTAGGAAAGCGCTTGTTTGGGGTCGTCAAACGTCTTCTGTACGTCTTTAGCCTTGAACACCAGAGTTGCGGGGAACTTCAGAGCAAACTTCATGTGGCGCTCATGGAGCAGACTCTTGCACTGATTAAATCGACGTCGCTTTTCATCCACGATACAGGAGTAGTCCGGGAAAAACATAATACGATGGCCTTCCCAGGTGACATTCTCCAGTTCACGGGCAGCTCTCAGGATCCGTTCCTTGTCTGGGTATCGCAGGAATTTCACCATGAAGTGTCGTGGCGGTTTTCCCTCTGGTTCAGGCTGGGCGAGAGATCTGTGAGCCCGTTCAAGTTCAAGCCGTCTTGGAAATTCCAAGGCCAAAATTTTGGGGAGAGTAGCCTGAAGGAAAGAGAGAGGGTCTCCCTTCTCACAAGACTCAGGGAAACCTACGATTCGTAGGTTATTACGTCTCACACGGTTATCAAGGTCATCCACCTTTTGGCGTAGTGCATCCAAATCAGCCAGGGTGGCAGGTGGATTGGCTTTCAAAGCTCTATCGGCATCCTCCAAGAAATCCAGATGGCCCTCGATATCGTTCAGTCGGCTAGTCAACTCGGTGAGTTTACCATCCATGGAATCTGTAACTCTCTTGATATCATTCAGCTTGGTTTCCTGTTGTTCAGACGTTTTCTGAAGAAGTTCATAGACCTCTGCGATATCACCTGCCATGTCGCCCTCTTTACCAGTAGTGCCGTCCGAAATAGCACTGGCGGCTACATTAGCATAGCTAACTTTAGCTCGGTCCGCCATGCTAGCAGGTGTAGAACTCACATTAGTCGTTCTTCTCCCTTTCTTGTCAGCTTTTTCGTTTGCAGGAGCCATGTAAGCCCTGTTAAATCACTTAACACAGCGTCTTGTCACTCTTTGATAACTATAAAAATGCAATACTGAAAAGGTGGCGAGAGCGAAGTTTTCAAGCAGCCATTCTCCAGCAAGCGTCACGTGACTCTCCGAATTCACTGGCTTTTAATGTATGGAGATTTTTTCCTATCTTTATTCAAGAGCGTGGTCTTTCAATTTGAGAGCATGATTTATTGATTTCACGTTCAGATTTTGTAATGCTTTCCCTCAAACCCTGTCCTCGCACTCAAATATCTCCTGCTTGCACTTAGATTTGCTCTGCTTCTGCTCAAACTATGCTTGCACTCAGATATAATGTTGCTTGCACACAGATTTCCTGTGCTCCAGCTTCAGCCCTTCTCCTCGCACTCAGGCTGCTTCTGTGCGCTCGTGAAACGTCTGCTCTCGGATTTCTGCTCTGCTCTCGGATTTTTTGTGCAACAACCCTGTCAAAATTCCCCAACCAATAGAATGCCAGGTGTAGTGTTGACCAATGAAATGATCCCTGCCTCGTTGCGGGTGCTTTCGCTTTACTTCTTAGAGCATCCCGTACGGGCAGTTACTGTTTAACCGGGTTCATCCACTCCCGCCCTCCGGGGCTTTATTAAATACGACTTTTGGAATAAAAGGACAGTTAATGTATATACCAGCGCCTGTACTTTTTCTTTTACTATAATAGCTACATAAAATAGTAGCCGTATAGCACACCGGCCTCCCGTCGGTGTGCTAGAGGGGAAAATGACGTCACCTTCATGACTCAGGAGCGGGAGTCTCGCGGATCATTGGCCAATATGGACCGCCAAAGTCAAGAACCTCAAGTAAGTTTTTTATTTTAATGGTGCTATTACTTCCTTCAAATTGAATTGGTTAAGTCATATTTGCGGCATAAGAATACATCCATGATAATATGCTTGGCTTTCAAGTGTTGTACGTTATGGGAACATTGTTGCTAGGCAACTAACAACAAAATGGACGCCGCCGTGTTTCATTTTTTTCCTGTATTTTAGTGTTTAGGAATGGGAAAAGTACCAACAGCAAAAGTAACCAGCTAACACATTAAGACAGTAGAAAACAAAAGTAAATTCAATGAGCAACTACATTTTAAAAACGCAGTTGGTGTGTTGTGTATATATCCTTCTCTTCAAATGATGTTTACCGTTGCTGTGTCAAAGTCTGCTCTATCAGAAAGGTTTCACATATTGGAAATACGGTAAACACGTCCCCACTTGCAGGTATCATATTCATATCTGTAACATATCTACAATTAAATCAGTTACATTGCAGACATTAAGCACTAGCTTTCCAGTTGAACAACGAGGGGTCTGTTACTGTTAAAGCTGAGGAAATCCTTAAATTGTGTCACAGATATTATTCCAATTTATTCCAATCTCAGTTAATGCTACAGCGTGATTACTGGAGATTGAGATACACATTTAGCTACTCATAATTTCTCTGGGTTTGACTGGGTTTATAAGCATTAATTAATGGCTTCATTCATTTTTAATAAATCATTTACTAATGCTTTGAAAATCATTTAGAAGTCATTAATAGGCAATGTAACTGATTTAATTGTAGATATGTTACAGATATGAATATGATACCTGCAAGTGGGGACGTGTTTACCGTATTTCCAATATGTGAAACCTTTCTGATAGAGCAGACTTTGACACAGCAACGGTAAACATCATTTGAAGAGAAGGATATATACACAACACACCAACTGCGTTTTTAAAATGTAGTTGCTCATTGAATTTACTTTTGTTTTCTACTGTCTTAATGTGTTAGCTGGTTACTTTTGCTGTTGGTACTTTTCCCATTCCTAAACACTAAAATACAGGAAAAAAATGAAACACGGCGGCGTCCATTTTGTTGTTAGTTGCCTAGCAACAATGTTCCCATAATGTACAACACTTGAAAGCCAAGCATATTATCATGGATGTATTCTTATGCCGCAAATATGACTTAACCAATTCAATTTGAAGGAAGTAATAGCACCATTAAAATAAAAAACTTACTTGAGGTCCTTGACTTTGGCGGTCCATATTGGCCAGTGATCCGCGAGACTCCCGCTCCTGAGTCATGAAGGTGACGTCGTTTTCCCCTCTAGCACACCGACGGGAGGCCGGTGTACTATACGGCTACTATTTTATGTAGCTATTATAGTAAAAGAAAAAGTACAGGCGCTGGTATATACATTAACTGTCCTTTTATTCCAAAAGTCGTATTTAATAAAGCCCCGGAGGGCGGGAGTGGATGAACCCGGTTAAACAGTAACCGCCCGTACGGGATGCTCTAAGAAGTAAAGCGAACGCGCCCGCAACGAGGCAGGGATCATTTCATTGGTCAACACTACACCTGGCATTCTATTGGTTGGGGAATTTTGACAGGGTTGTTGCACAAAAAATCCGAGAGCAGAGCAGAAATCTGAGAGCAGACGTTTCACGAGCGCACAGAAGCAGCCTGAGTGCGAGGAGAAGGGCTGAAGCTGGAGCACAGGAAATCTGTGTGCAAGCAACATTATATCTGAGTGCAAGCATAGTTTGAGCAGAAGCAGAGCAAATCTAAGTGCAAGCAGGAGATATTTGAGTGCGAGGACAGGGTTTGAGGGAAAGCATTACAAAATCTGAACGTGAAATCAATAAATCATGCTCTCAAATTGAAAGACCACGCTCTTGATTAAAGATAGGAAAAAAGCTCCATAATAATGGCGCAGGCAAAAACTACAGCTGCAAAGGTCTCCTGTTCTTGCCCTGTGTAATTATGTATCACAGTTAGAGCTATATAGGAACACCCTACGAAAGAGACATCCACAGAATGTAATGAGGAATTTGTTTTTCGTTGCGTGTCCCTCTGAAAGCATGCAGGTAGTGTCCACCAGGTTGAGTCAAGGTACAAGCCCTTAACTATAAAAACATCAGCCAGGAATGAGACACAACTCTAGCTCAGAGTGAGGAAATATAGTCCTTTATCATTTCTTTTACCCGGTACAACAGGAGGTTTTCAGCCATCCTAGGCCTTCATTAAAATAAACATGGAAGGCGAGACTGACCTTCTGAGAAAGAGTCATGCCTCATCCCCGGATCAAGAGGCTGAGGGGAGACACACAAGGACACATGCTGCTATTTTTCACATTACCACTGCAGATATCAGAAAGGCTAGGAAATGTATGTCTCAGTCGAGTGAATTTGATTAAAATAAAATATATACAAAGTAACACACTGCAGGAGGCTCTTTAGGTGTGGCAGGGCCATGGGGCAGAAGCTTGAGCCCCCCTTTAGAGACTGTCTGGTGTGTATGGGGGTCCGTAGGGGGGTGACAGGAGGAGATGTTCATCCATGCAGGAGAAAAAAGAAAGAAAGAGACAGAGGAAGGAAGAGGGGGAGAGAGAGAGAGAGGTGCTAGTGCCCTTGGGTAACAGACATGGAGCTTATAGCAGACTGTCGGCTGTGATTTGGCCTGGCAAGGCTGGCACTGCCCTCTGCAATTAGCCTCGACGCTAATCTAATGGATGCTGCCAAGAGGAAACGAAGACTGAGGCGTCCTCACGCGTGCACATACTGTACACACACACACACACAAACGCACGCACAAACACACACAACAAACTCAAAAGGCATAAGCTGGCAGACTGTAATCTCATACTGTGCCACACACACGCACACAAACACAAAGTATGACCATCCACTAGGGATAAACTGACTCAGCTCAAATGAAGATGAATGTCCCTCTACCTTCCCTGGTAAGTCGGTTTCTCAAGCTTTCTTTGTCTGCTATTTTACCAACCTCTCTCTCTATCCATCTCTCTCTCTCTCTCTCTCTCTCTCTCTCTCTCTCTCTCTCTCTCTCTCACACACACACACACAATCTTCTTTGCTTTTGTACCCATGTCAGAGGCCTTCATTTCACTTTGTTCATCGCAGGTGTTTGAGCAGGTGTGTTTGCTTTTGTCTTTGCACACATACTTGCATCCAGCATATGCATACACCCATGAGTGTAGGCCTGTGTGTGTGTGTGTGTGTGTGTTTAATAGAAACCCTGTTAGAACAGGCCGAACTTACACAATATGACTATGACCAAAGAAATCAAGTAGCTTTGTGTACGTGTGTGTGTGTGCATGTGCGCTACGCATATTTTACCAGTGGATGTCTGTGAAACCCTTTCCTTAATTCCTAGTTTCCCCTTCCTACCTTCCCTCCCTCCTTCCTTCCTTCCCTCCTTCCTTCCTTGACATGCCCCATCTACTGTTATGACCTTTCTGCATGTATTGGGCAAGATGGCCGCCGTATGGCTCTATTTGGGAATGAAAACGCTTCATGACACTTCTTCTCTACTGTCAGCATTTTCTAAATCAATAAGGTCTAGACAACAATGGGAAAGCATTCAGGTTTCCATGACAACAATGGGAAAGCATTCAGGTTTCCATGACAACATTGTGGAAGCTCAGCGACTGTGTAGCCAGCACTGGAGCCAGGGGCCACTTTGCAGAAACATCCTAACTGCAAACTGTTGTCTCACTTATGAATGCAATTTAGAATTTTGGCCATTAAAGAGAGACAGTCTCTAAAAGCAGAAGCAAATTGCTAAATGGGGCAGTGCCGAGATGGTCAGACACCATCACAGTATTACAATAAAAATGTTAATTTTCACTTTTAGATCTCAGTTGTAATTCAAATAGCTGTTACCTAAATGACTAATAACATTAACATGCCACATATATAAATGGCTCATTGTGGACGAATATCATTTGGCAGACATGAATGAATGCAACATTGCAGCATGTTTGAAAGTTTGCTTCATGTACAATTGCCATTTGACAAATCAATATTTATGCAAAAGGCATGTCTGCCCTCCGATCACATCAACTTTACTGAAGCATGTGAATTACGATGGACATTGTGTTTTAGTCATCAATCAGAGGCAAGTTCCATTCTTGCTAACCCCTCACTACAGACATTACATGTAGAGCACAGATTTTAAGATAAGTATAAAGTTAAGGAAGGAGACAAAAGTAGATTGTGGCCTCTAAATTATTTTTCCTGTAGAGCTCTGCTTCGATCTCAATCCTCAGTCAACATCGTGACAGGCAGACTTTGGTAGAAGGATAGTTACCATTGACGTTATGATATGCGTGCTTACCCAGCCATGACGATGAAGAAGTCCAGCCTGTTCCAGGTGTCTCCCAGGTAACAGCGACGGCCGAAGATCCCCAGAGCCACCATCTTCACCACCATCTCCAATGCAAAGAAGATGTAGATGAATGCATCAAAGGCCTGAGAAACAGAGAGAGAGATACAGATGGAGGAGCAGGGTTGGAGAGAAAACAAAAGAAAGAAAGACACTTTGCATTAAACACATTAGCCATGCCTCATGTATTTCCTGTTTTTTTCTTTTTGACTGTGTAGATTGTGTGTTTGTGAAATGAAATGGCTCAAGCTGTTCTCAAAGATCCCTCTGACTTTTCTTTTTTTTTCAACTCAGTTTCCCAGTCAACTAGAGACACATGTCATCTGTGTCAAGGGCTACTTGCCTGGTTAAAAAAAAAAAAATGGTGAGCCGGGTTCAGCCCTCGGCTGATAACAGCTGCTCTTCAGGAAGAGGATGAAGAGGCCTAGAGCGATTTGCTTGATAGCAACACAGAAAATGAAAGACCGAGACAGATAGACACAGATTGGCACGCATGCACTTAAGCACTAACTGCTTTTTCATTCTGACCCAGTGTCTACCCAAACACATCGAAACAATCCGTAACCTTCCATTTTCCACCTGGCAAAGGCAGTTTTGACACTTTTTGGGTGTGATTGGTTCACATTCCAAGCACAGCCTTCCCAAAGCTCACAAGACCTATTAAATCAGCTGTTTCCCATTCAAACCCCCTTTTTAATAGAACCGATAATGAGCTAATGGCACATTGATAGACTGAAGAATGATGTCTGGTATTCAAGGCCCTTTGCTTGCTCTGTGTGTGTGTGTGTGTGTGTGTGTGTGTGTGTGTGTGCGCGCACGCTAGTTGTGCCTATGAAAGCACTGATGGCTATTGCTTCAGCTAAGGACAGTTAAAGTGCAAATCATAAAATGTTAATGGTTTCTTAAAACGAATTGCCACCTGTTATTAGCCTGTTGTTAATATTGTGATTTGAATGGCTGCTAGAGAACTAAAGGGAGACGTTTGTGTGTGTGTATGCGTGTTTATGTGTGCATGCATATATGCCTCGGATACCAGACAAAACATATGGTGCTCGATGTGAACCGACCCACACTGCAATAGATGAATCGCAAGAGAAGTATGAAGTGAACAGGAAAAAGAAACTGAGGGAGATTGAGGACAAACCTCAGAGAAGACAAAGATGAAGGGAAATAGAAGAGACAGTGAGAGATAAATGGAGAGAGAGAGAGAGAGAGAGAGAGAGAGAGAGATAGATGAGCCCATATCTCTGCCATCTCCTGCTTGCATTATTATGTTCAGATCACTAGCTAAACCTCCTATTGTATTTTCGGAACAAAGCTCTTTCCCAGCTCTTTGCCCCAGGCTGTATGACTGTGTTTGCTGCCTTCTTAGATATTCCTGCTACATAGAACTCAAGCTGCTGTCTCTTGACACATGGACTTTAAGGCCTTGAAATTCAGAAAAGGCTAGAGAAGCTACGGCTGCTTGCTAATAAATCATGGGTCATCATTTAGTCTTTTGGTATAGCCAAGGCTTTTTTTTTTTTATTCCAAAATTGTCCTCCATCCCCCAACCACTGATCTTGTGTGTGCACATGCACACGTTTGCACACACACACACACACACACACCTAATTCTTTGTTGTTAATCTTTCATGTCAAAGTGATATGAAATACTCACATTGCCGGCCAAATTTGAAATAAAAAATTTGACCCAATTTGACCCAAAATGTTCGGCCAATCTGAATTAAAGCTGCATTTATTATAAGCTTACAGTACTGTAATGTTACAAGAAATTGTGGGCTAACGTCATAGCTTAGAGCCTACAAGAGAACAAGTAGCTACAGATCCTATACAGGCCCATGGCGCGTGAATTCCACCATCGGAAAACGGACAGAATGATAGATTTCTGTCCATTTAGCTGTTTGGAAATGTCAACATGGTGGAGAGGCAGAAATACAGCAGCCTAGCTTCGCTCATAACGGTGCTACTTCATATAAACAATTAAATTCACTTGAACAAATTGTTTTATCACTCACATTGGGTTGAAAATAGGGAATAATGTCTAGTTTCTTCTTCCTCGACATCTGACATAAACTGTGCTTGTCACTTGACTGTGCGTTTATTTAAAGTCGCCCAGCATCCCGGTTGAGTGGAGTTTTCCATTTTTAAGCACTGTGATTGGCCTGAAGGTCCAAACACCGCCCAGCCGGAAAACTTCTGTCTTAAAACGAACCGAGCCAGTAGTTCAAGCTCCTAAAACAGGTACAACCACCGGTACTGCTCTGTATATTTTTTCAGAACCGGAACGCACGTTACGTCGTCACTTGATATAGCCTAGATTTCTTTCCTCTGTCAAGAGGCCATCTCACGAAGCGACATCTCAATAAGCATTACCTGACTGACTGACTGACTGACTGCCGACCTGAATTTGGCGCGTGATGCCCGTGGCTGCGCCGTGGGAAACAAGCACAGATCCTGTACAGACCCACAGCGCGCGTGTTCAATTCTATGCACTGAAGCACTGCCATACGGTTAAATTACCTAGGCTAAGGTAACGCAAGGTAACGTTAAAGTTTGTAGGGCAGCAAAGAGGAGTTACTGTCTGCAAATCCCATTACTGACTGTGGAATGTTAAGTTTCACTTTTGTTTTCACACCAGGAGACTGTGGATTGAGTTCAATGCTGCTGGTCTGCTGTCTGTACATCTCCTAATTACAGACATGATGTGATGTGCACATCAGGCATTAGAGATCGATTTAGATCCATTTCTTCTTTTCTGAGTAACTTTGGATTTTGTGCCTCTGTATGGGAAACACTGCATCTCACAGTCAAAGATGCCCTCTATAGGCTATCTAATGAAGCGCATCATCTCACTAAGCGTTACCTGACTGACTGACTGACTGACTGACTGCCTGACCTGAATTTGGCTCGTGATGCCCTCGACTGCGCTGTGGGGAAAAAATATAACAACTTCATGATTTTTGCTGCCCAAACAGTGATGTTAGCAGACTAGAGAAGCTAGAGATAAGTTAGCAAGCTCCAACTTAAAGTGGTTACCGTCGCAGGGTAACAACAAATTATAGGAAAGGTTATGCAAATAAATTGTTCAACTGACAAGTAAAGGTAACTCAGAGTATGAGTCCATCTAATAAGCAACTCACAGAAAAATATGAATAAGGTAAAATATTGAAACCTATAGTATTTACAAGGATAAAATGACTGCAATTGATTGCTGTCCCAGACTGCTCAAGTAGGCATACTATAGAGTTTGTGTGCTAGACAGATCAAATGGCACACACCAATAGAAATATTACACTGGGAAAGCAATTTTTTGTGTTTTCAGGTTATTGCTTATTTTCAGGTTATTGTGTGGGTAAAATGATAATCTAGAGACTCCAGCCTAACCCACAGCAGGCTACAAAACACTGGTGATACACTTGGATAGCGAGAGAGAGCCAGAGTTTTTTTTCACTCAGCATTGATGAACAACTGCAAAATGGTGTTTGTAGCTATAGGCTACATTGCATTGCATTGCTTTGCTAAACCAGTCTTCACAAATTTGTAGATTTATTCATGTTCCAGAGTGCTAGAACAGGATCTTTTTCTGAGTCAGAAATAGCTGGAGTCAAGAGACAGGCTAGACAAAGAGAGCTGGGGCTAGCAACAGGAGGAGGGAGGAGAAGTGTCAATGTCATTATTCAGAGACTCCATTCTGTAGAGCGGTTGGGTTTAGCATAAAGGCTGGTTTGTGCTTTATCTTTCTATTCATCTATACTGTTTTTTTATTAAATATTTCTAGACAGATATAAATACAGTGCCAGTAGTAATTCCCCACATTTTATCATATTTTTTCCTTTTCCCTCCTTCCTCCTCCTTTCTGTCTTTCCCCTACTCATCTACACTTTTACTGTAAGAAAAAAGACAATGTGATGTATACAACTGGAGTGGAATCTCAGTTTTTGCTATTCCACTGGCTGCTCTGCACTCAGTTGAGATTACATTTCAATATGTAGAGGAAGCTGTCTGTGTAAGCTCTGTGTGTTTGTGCATATATGTGTGTGTGTATGTGTGTGCATGGCTGCATGCACGTGTCTTTCTCCACCTGTATCCATCCCTTTCTTTCTCTCATTTGCCATAAGAATTCAACTTTTTTTCCCCCAACCTTTTGAAAAACATGGGACTTTTTGATCGTTATGAGGCACAAGCTGGGGTCCTCTTTGAGCCACATAAAAGCAAATGAAGACCAGCACTACACTTAGCCCAAAATGTCACCCAATACACAAAAAAGGCATGTATGTAATTTATTCATTCATGCTGTGAGTGTGGACAATGTCTGTGCCATTTCTTATTTATAGGGAGCAAGATCTCTGAAAGCAGAGGAAGGGGTAAGTTGGTACATATCTGTGCACTTGTGGGTGTGTACACACAAGTGTGCACGTGTGTGCACGAGCATGCGTGTGTATATGTCTGTGTGCATGAGAGAGAGCTTGTGCTTGAACAAATACAATTCCGTTTATCTGTGTTCTTTGTGCACCTGTGAGCATGACTGTGTTTGTGAGTATATCTGTGAGCATTCCTGCACCTTGTAATGCGTTTGAAGCTGGCATGTGTGTTCCGCCCCCCGCTCACACACACACACACAAGCATCAGCCCAAACACAGCCAGCGTACAAGAGCTGGCGGCATGCAATGGGGAAGATGAGAAGATCAGTCTCACATGCTGTTTAAACGATGTTTTGATAAATAATGCAGCCGGCGCGGTACGCATGTAATCCGACGTTGGCTGCATCAGTCGAATCCCTGTCGCACTCTGCTCTGAGTGAAAGGGAAATGGATTCATCATAGTCACTTGTCACTATCACCGGCTTCCTCTTCAATCAGCCTATCAGGTTCCATCGTCAACGTGATTTGTAAAGAGGTTGAGGCTGTCTAGCGATGGGCCGTTTCATGATTTGAAGTAGGAGCCGGTACGGATAGCTACTTCATATGCTGTCATTGTGCGTATTTGGCATGCAGAGAGGACTTGGTAAGTAGGTCATCCGGATTGTGGTTGTGGACCATTTAAAAAGGTGTGTGTGTGTGTGTGTGTGTGTGTATGTAACCGCGGAGCGCTTGGCAAATGGAATGAGTGCCTGACAAGATGTATTAATGTATAAAGGCATCATGAGGACAAAGGTTCATTTCATATAGTAATGTGAAGCACTCTCTAGTCTATCTCTCTCTCTCTCTCTCTCTCACACACACACACACACACACACACACACACACACACAGAGAGAGACACACACAAACACATGCAACAGGCAAACGATTCAGAATACCTGGCACAATCATTCTTTTAATATGTCTGTGTGTTATTAGCACATTAGCAGTTACAGTATATTAAAAAGGGTGAACAGGTGACATCTGATAGGTCTTATGAAATTTTGTTATGAAGCAAGTCCCATCCAGTCCATTTCAAGTGCAATAACAAACACGCTGGTTGTGTGGGATGGGATGACTATAACAGCGAGTGTGTGTTTTGTGTGCATGTACACGTGTGTATGCATAGGTGTATACTCTATGCTATGTGTATGCATTCTGTAGCTAGGCATACATGTGTGTCTGTTACTGTGTGTGTTTCTGAAGCGAGGCTGGGATATTTTCACAGAAGGCCAGGGAAGCATGCTAGTGCTGCTGAGGGCCACTCTCTAACTCTCTAAGCCCTGTCAGCAAAATCCCTCCTGTTACCATTAGCAACCACCAGAACAGGACCCCTCACACTACCTGGGGAAACAATATGCTTGTTAGAGAGAAAGAGAGAGAGAATAGGGGATGTAGGACGAGGGGAGAGGGGGAGTGGGGGGAGTTAGAAGAGGAACAGAGATGATGAGGGAGGAAGGGAGAGAAGGGAGAGGAAAGAATGAGAGAAAACACTTGGTGAGCACATCATACCCTATACCTCTCTGTGCCATATCATGACAGCGTCAAGTAGTTATAGCATGGCAGTAAATGAGCTCTCTGTGCAAAAAAAAAAAGAAAATCTCATGAAATGAATAAACCTATTACAATTTGGGCTGTGGGGGATTATCTGATAGTGTATTCCAGCCTCATGTGCTGTATAGAAGTGATGCACGGGGGTCCAGTCAGTCAACAGAGCTACAACATATGGGACAAACATCCAACAGAAACCCCACATGCAGAATTTTGCAAAAACACCAGCAAATGCATGTGGGGCAGAATTAGGCTGATTTTCATTCTTGTCACACCTGAAAATGAGCCTGCCAAATTTATTTAAAAGGAATTATAATCCCATAGCTGCACACTGAGCCCTCAGTCAGTTGGTGCCGATAATTATAAATCAACCAGCCAGCAACACATACCCGTCTCAGACCAGCACTGCTTACAAACACAATCAATGAGATCACAAAACAATAGAAAGTATTATTTGTAATACTGCCACAGAATCAAAACACAGAATACATGACAACGTCTCTAATATAAGAATATACATTGTAGTGTTATTAACCCCTATCGTCAAAGATAATGAGCAGACAATGATCGTCACTAGTTACAGGATTGATCACAAGTTCCAAAAAGTGCCAATTTCTCCCTGGTAAGAGAGCAGGAGAAAATACAAATCCTCCGGGAGGGAAGTGCTGCACAGTCTGTGTCAGCATACTGTAGCATAGCCTGAGGGACAGTGACAGTAACAGTGGTGACGAGTTGCTCAGTGGCGAAGAGTTCATGTCCAATATCCCAGTTTCATTCACAACTCACAATTCTATTAATATTTTTTGCCGTATCTAAATGAGTAGCATAATATTGTCGTCTAATCTTGTTAATCTTGTCTCTGTATTGTTTTGACTATCATGCAAATAAGGAGTCTTTGAATTGAATTGAACTGAATTGATGAGGCCCCATTGTACATGACTAAGTTCATCATCGTGTTGACGCAGTATCCCGCCCACACACACACACACACACACTCACACAGAGTGAGGGTGTACAGTACCTGCAGTATCTGGCAGCGGTCAGAGGTGCAGTCGATGTTCTCACACGGCTGGTACATGCCCAGCGTCACACAGTTGAGCAGGATCACCATGATGCTGATCCTCTCGAACCACGTATTAACAGGACTGGAGTTAAGGAGCGTAGCGGTTGAGGAGAAATACAGAAAACAGACATACTCATATTTGTTTCCAATAAAGCTGCAGATGAAGAGTTCATTTCCAAAACACGTTATATCCATTTTAAAACACATTATCTGAAGGTCATCATTCAATATCCCTAAATGATTGAGGATCCAGTCTGTAAAATCATCTTTTTTGTCAATTGATGACTTAATTTACCTAAAATACATTTTTTTTTGGGTTTAAATGATTTTGTAAAAGATTAGATATCACTTCAAGTGGTGGAAATCTCAATTTGGAATGCAACTCTTTAAATATGGATTAGAGAATTATTAGATGGTCACATTTGACGGGGTCGATTTTCCATCATGAGGACAGTCTTCTCACAGCGCAGCCACAGAGTTTGGTTCCAAAATGAGATTTTCACATTTTGACAAATGTGACTCTCTGAAAAAAGATTGCTCTCACAAAAGTAGAACTCATCATGAAATACAACTGAGATTAATCACAATTTTAAGACTGGAAATAGAAACATTTGATCATACAATCAATAGTATTTTCAAAAATGAAGGTTTAGTCTCCTATCTTAAGCTTAAAACTCATAGAATGAAGCAAAACATGTATACAAATGTTTAAGAAATGAGATTATTCCCCAAAGTATGAACAAGACAGGCAGATTCACATCACACATGGTGGTCTTTGCATGTGCGACTGACTCACTCTCAGCGTGCATACAACACGTCACGAGAGCTAAGAGGCTCCGCAGCTGCCACTCTGCCAGTGTGCATTGCATCAAGGAAAATGAGGATGAAAAATAGATAAACATTTGCCAACAACCCTTTTTTGTTTGCCAGGGAAGACGCCATGCAGCAGGAGAGGCGATGACATGTGACACAGGTCATGAGTCATGAAAAGGACCGGGACCCGTACATGCCCCAGTCTGCCCATGCAGGCACGGGACACATGATCTTCATTTGACATTATAACAAGATTCATCAACTTCAAACAAGGGCTAGGTTAGACTAATACTATTTGTCATTTTCATCCTCTCAAACACAAGACAAATATGTGTTCAGATAAACATCGAAATCCAGTCGTTAACAAATCATAGGGAGTGAAAAATATAATGAGGAATTTTGCTTGAGCTGTTCATCCATGGGCTTGTTGTTCGCAAGCGCAGCATGCTATTGGCCCCCGCTCTCCCTCTGTGTTTTCCTCCCTCTACTCCTCTCAGCTCTTTCTGCGATGCACACACAGGGAGCCACCTTGTCACCATGCAGACTGTGCAGCGCTGCACCATCCAGAAGCCCTTGTTTACACCTCTAGAACATCTACAGCCGCACAGACAGTCCCACAGACAGTCATTTTGGCACTATGCACACATGCTAATACAATTGCAACTGCTGATTCACATGCAAAATGTATATTGTGTATGTGACTGTAGGGGGGATGTGTCTGCGTGTGTGTGTGTGTGTGTGTGTGTGTGTGGGTGTGTGGGTGTAGTCATTGTCATGCCGAGGCTTAAAAACTGTTACAGCTCTTTACCTCTCTCAAATGTTAAGCTTCCAGCATAATCTTTATGTTCTTTGACTTCTGTCTCCTATTCTCTTTCTGAGCCAGTGGAGAAAAGTCTTAACCGTTCTTTGCTGTTTTATTTTTTTTCCCCTCTTCACACAATGAGCTTATATTTTTTTGGTCCTTTTGAACTTTACACCATGCAGCGAACTTTATACGTGGGAACCCTGGTGGCTTGATGTGGGAAGTGTTTGTGTGTGTGTGTGCGATGATGTGTGTGTAGCATACTGCACAAGAGTTCTTCATTCATGCAAAACACTCATACACACACATAGACACACTTTTCCCCATAATGCCTCACATCCCACACAGATGTAATTCGCAAGTGTACAGAAGGCCACACACATTCTCTCTCTTTCTCTTTCTCTCTCTCTCTCACACACACACACACACACACACAAACACAATCCCTTTTTATCTCGAGATTCTGAGGTTGGAAACATCTCTGTTATTCCATTTTTCATTATGTGTCTCTCTCTTGCACACACACACACACGCACACACACACACACACACACACACACTGTTCTCTCCATCCCCCTATCTCCTCTCCTCTGCCTGTGCTATCGCTTTAGCACTGCTCTCCGGGGTTAACGCAGTGAAAGAGTGAGAAGTAATATCAGGCGAAAGATGGGTAGAAAGAAATATGCGCTCTCTCACCACCGCCCCCTTCCCTTTTGGCTATAGTGTTCTCTCTTTTCAATTTGCCTAGCTGTTGCCTCTCTCCCTTTTTCCTTCTATCTCTCTTTACTCTCTGCCTTTCATTCATCCCCAGGTGTGACAGAGCAAACGATGGCCAATTTGGCCCTCCCAGCAAAAACAAGCGCAAACACTTTGGGACACATTATACGTCGACAGGCAATGCAAAATCAATCAGGCCTGTGTATTCAGCGTGTGTGTACGAATGTGTGTGTGTGCATGCGTGTGTTTGTGAGTGTGTGTATGTGTGTGCAGCAGTCCCATAGCGCACCTAAAAAACCTGCCCCGGGGTTCTAAGCTAGCAAAGCCAGAGCCAAGAACACAGGCACAGTACGCACTCACAGAGAAAGAAAGAGCGAGGCAGGGACAGAGAGAGAGAGAGAGAGAGAGAGAGAGAGAGCGAGGGAGGGAGGGAAAGAAAATACATAGAGAGGCATAGAAGGAGACTTGTTTGGGACTTAGCTATAAACACAAGACAATGAGACAATGAGCAGAATCTATGTTGGTGCACAGTGCTTCTTCTGGTGTTTCCATGGATCTCAAGGCTCAGAACTTTAACTCTTCCAAGCTCAGAGCCTTAAGTCTTCAGATTAAAAGTCTTTCCAGAAGGGGCTCAGTCGAGAACACACACACACAACCTCAGCCACACGTACACAATCTCGAACTCCTTCCCCTCAACCCGTCAAAGCGGACGGTAGCAGCAGCAGCGTCTGCGATGACACGTCAAGTGACTCAGCGCTGATTTGCGTTCAATCTCTTTGTCACGGCGAACCCTAACCTCTCCCCCCCCCCACCCCGGGGAGAGGCAGCGGCAGCCGGCTGACTCACGCCCAGCTGATCCCACGGCGCTAGCGGATGGCTGGCCGTGTCACTCTTTAATCATGGTGGGAGGGCGCTAACTGGGTCTGACACCAAGGACGCTCTGGGGAGGAGGGAGGGGAGGGGCGCTGCTCTGGAGCTTCATCATTTAACTTGACTGTTCATTTAAAGCTACATACTTACACTACCAGTCAGAAGCTTGGACACACCTGATTGAATGTACTCAGAGATGGGCAAAGATACATCAAAATGTATCTTGTAACAAAATCCAAAATACCCCTCAAATAAATGTATCAAAAAAAAATACAAAATACTGGAGCCAGAAAATGTATCAAGATAAAATACATGTATTTTGTATTTTCAAAATACAGGAAAATACATTTGTAACATTGGGCATTCAGAATTTGTACAAAATGGCAGAACATTCAGATTTTTATAATGTACACAAGGCTCTGGTGAGAGTTTGAACCATACAGGAAGGAAGAACAGGAAGTAGAATGCTACTGTATATGCATATGCCTGTACTGTGTATGTACATATTTTACCCAGGCATAAACACACTTGCACACATATCCACGCGTGCACACGAGAACACTCACACCATTTTCACACAGTATATCCCCAAAATGCCAGACAGATTTCACTTTACTGTTCAACCTTTCTTCTTGGACTTGAAATGAAGAAATCACTAGAAATAACAAGAAGCTGTGACCGAATACTTGGATTAAATGCTTCAACAGAGCTTTTTTGCCAACTGCCTGCTTCATTTTTTAATTCATCTTCTGTCATTTAACAATCAAACATGCACAGTATAAAACCTGTGGGTAGGATACGCACAAATCAAACTGTAGAGAGAATACTCAGAAACCACAGCACATCTGTGCCCTCTGTATAACAAGGTACTGTATCTAAGCAAAACTGTAAAAACAACAACAAAAAAATACTGAAAATAGTATGTCTTGTACATGTATCGATTGTTTTTATCTTTAGCCTTTACGTATGGCGTTCAACATGTGTACATTCTAAAAAGTAAGATATATTTTATATAGTTATTGCAGTTCAGATAAAATTGAACCTTGACGGACAGTCCACTGCACTGGTTGAGGCAGGAAACGTGCTGGCTTGCTTGGGGGGGGGGGGAACTTCACAGAAGATGAACTTGATTACGGAAATACTGTGAGTAGTGTGGGCTTACAAAATCACTGTGTGTGAGTGTGTCTAAGTGTATTGTTCTTCATTTTAAGATGTATTTACATGAATTTTTTTTTATGTTTATGAATCATGGAGAAAGTATTTTGAGTATTTTGAAAATACAAAATTACTCCACTCTAAAGTATCTTGTTACAAATTACATTTTAATTTTTTCAGCCCTGTCAAATACAAATGACAAAATACTCAAAAGTAATTGAAATACGTATTTCAAATACAAGTAACAGAAATACTGCCCATCTCTGAATGTACTATGTTTTTCATTATCTTAAAGCCATTTTGAACTAAAGGCTTCTGCTTAAATGCTTGAAATTTGTTCCGTAGACAAATATAAATAGTGAAGTTGATACATATGTATGAATTTCTTTCCAAAGCCTTTGCCTTTCCATCAAGGCAAAGGGCGGCTAGTTTAAAGAATCTAAAATATAAGATAGTTTTGATTTGATTTTGACACTTTTTTGGTCACTGCATAATTCCATTTGTGTTATTTCATAGTGTTAATGTCTTTCCTATTATGCTAAAATGTGGAAAATAGTAAAAATAAAGAAACATGTGGTGTGTCCAAACTTTTGACTGGTAGTGTACCTCAACATATCATTCTCTAATTATTTTTGATGGCTGTAGAAAAATGAGACCATCGCAGAGATAATTGGTTTATTCTATCTGTTGCTCTCTATGTGTTTCTATGTTCCTCAACCAAAACAGGATGAGGACTGCCTCACTCTGAATGAACAACATGAAGCTGCTCAAAATGGCAGATGGTGGAACCATTGAAAAGAAACACCACTCCCAACAGCTGTACCCTCTTCAATAAAATGCAAAAAAGAAGGCATGGACGGAGGAGGCAAAAAGAATGAAGGAGGAGAGTGACAGAGCCTGGGGGAAGACCAGGCAGAACCTCGGTCCTGCGGTCGCTCCTCTCAGAATTAATGCAGGAATGATTTATTGATGTTAAAGTGCTACACAGCACCTTTAAGGTTAGGGTTAGGACAGGGCTGTTAGGTTAGAGAAGGTTTAGGGTTGGACATGTATTAGTGAGGATTAAGATTAGGGTTAGAAGTTATGGCATTGGGGAATTTCCATGGATGCACATGCATTTAGGTGTATGTGTGTATGTGTGTGTTTGTACAGTGTGTGTGTGTGTGCGTGTGTGCGTGTGTGTGTGTGTGTGCGTGCGTGCGTGGTGGATACAAAAATAATCCCTAATAGTTACCATATGGTAATGATATCTCCTCACACACACAGGCTAGTTTCAGCAGTGAAGAAACCTTATGATTCTTTATTCAGAGCAACACAAACTCTCACTCACTCACACACACACACACACACACACACACACACACACACCAAGGACCAAGGAGATTCAACTCACATCTTTCTGACTCTGAGGACTCTGTTTATTCCTTTAACTGTTGTTTGCTCCCTCTCTCTCTCTCTCTCTCTCTCTCTCTCTCTCTCTCTCTCTCTCTCTCTCTCTCTCTCTCTCTCTCTCTCTCTCTCTCCCCCTCTCTGGCATGACATCTTCCCTCCCTCTCTCATTGCTCCTCTCTCTCTAAGTCTACATCTAATCTCCTTAGGCTGTGGACAGTGTCCCCTCTCTCTGTCTTCACTCTCTTCTCATCTTCCCTCTCTTCTTTTCCACACGTCTCTACCTATTTCTATGCCTGTCCTTCTGTGTCAATACGCATTTTGTCAGACACTTGCCCTCCTCTTTTATCCTTCTTCTATTTGGGGCCTATCCAGCTTTATCAAGCTCTCTGTCTCACTTTTTAGCAAAACACTTTAGAATCCTCTCTTTGTCTCTGATTCTCTCTTCGTCTCTCCCTGTCTCTCTTTCTGCCTCTGTGTTGCTCTCCACTAGAGAAAAAGGTAGAGTTAAGGAGCCCCAATTTGACCTTATTTCTTCCCCCCTTCAGTGAGCAAATGTCTACACAAAAAACAAATTATTCTAATCACCGCATCCCAGACGGAAACGTAAAAATGGAGAGCCCTGGTGCATGTGTGAAACCAATTTATTAGCTGAGTGCATTTCTATTTTATTTTGTCGCCCTGCCTATGAAAATGCTGTATTCCCTGCCGGCTGCGGCGTGTACACATTTCGCAGTAGGAGTCTTAAGACTGAGCATTACCATAATGTGGTGACTACTTAAATATGTAAGCTTATGGGCTAAGGCAAGCGGAAAAAACACACATCAGGAGTTGGCACACAATAAGTCTGTCTGACTGTGCGTGTGCGTTTGTGTATGTGAGTGTGTGTGTCTAGTACCATGTGTATATACATCTATCCAGTCTTTTCTATGACAGCAATGGGAAATATATATTTTATTATGGATATAAAATATCCAAATCATCCTTTTTGTAGAGGCATGAGTAACTAAGCAACATTTTAACTGCACACAATATGTGAATCTTTTCTGTCTGTTGTAAAGGCTGCCATGTTATTCTGCCATATCATGATCAATTTGGCACAGATGCCTGTGGCAAATATTGTCATTAAAATCATATGTTAAGTGTTTAAGTATGCAGGTTGCACAGAGTACAGAGTAGCTACTGTGTATTGCCGTTTGTTGCTTAATTTTTACTTTTTAAGCATTAACTGTAGATGATGCTGTTCATGGGACACATGGGAAATAGTTTCCCAAACTCAACAGGAAATAATTCTGATTTGTGGAAATGGACATCTGTCTAGATAGTAAGTGTTAGAAACCGCAACAACAGGTAGAAAATATCCCAGCAACTTTGCAATAATCCTGTTTTTTCAAGCTGCCAGCGCCTAGTAAACAGGGAGCGGCCGCGAGGTGGGAAAGTGGCCACTTTGGAAAAGCACTGCACCTGGCTGCTTTTTAGGCAGAGCGGAGCACTTTCTGAAGTTAAATATTCAACTTTTTAGAGGAGCCAACATGACATGGAGCAATTTTCTGTGGTCCAACTAATCACAATGAAGATGAGGCTTCACGCTACGTGAGCAGCTCACAGCTCACAGCTCACAGCTCACAGCTTACAACCAACCAACAACCAGAGCGAAAATGGAGAAAGTAATGGTAAACAAGTTGGTAGTAGTGGTTACTCTGATGGGAGCACATTGGCTGTGTTGTGGGAGTTTCTAGTAAGGGTTTGACAGTTGTACTGTGTATGTTTGCAGTGGCAGCTGGTCGTCAGGGAAGCAAAGTACACGTTGCAGTACCCGCTATATCAAATTATCAGCATAAAATACAGTTGAGGAACTGCTTTTTCTATAAAAAACGAAATCTGTGACATTTTAATATGTAAATATATTTCCGTTTTGCTACTCTTTGTCACCGAGTGATGTAACGCAATAGCGATTCAACCTATACCCAGTTCATGAAAGCTTTTGCACTGATGCGTTTTATGTTTCTAGCAGTATAGAACAGCTGTTTGTTTGGAATAAATAGAAGAACTGGATAGCTACCATGAGCGGTACTTGCCACCATAGCTGAACAGACAAAGAAGAGAGTCATAAACTCAGAAACTACAGAACAGAAACTCAAACTTCATCAACAGAAATTCCAAATTCCAAGACGTCACAGTACTGGAAACAACTCTGGGAAGTGCAGTGCAAAAACACCACAGCAATGCTCAGCCCTAAACATGTCGCCAAAATAAAAAACGAGTCAACAAAATATAAAACAACAATGAGGAACTCAGAAGATTACTTCTTCAAATAAATCTCTTTCCATTAATTATATTTCCTTTCTTTCAATCTCTGCTTCAATTGCAATTCTCTCTCCTGTCATGTGAAGTGACGGCTGCTCCACTAACACTCAGCAACTTTAGCTGCATGATAATAATTCAGCTTCCTATTCATGTAAATAATTAAAGCAAATTCTATTTCTGTATGCTTCTTTTCTCTCCTGTAAAATAGTGAAGGTAGTGTGTGTGTGTGTGTGTGTGTGTGTACGTGTGTGCGTGTGTGTGTGTGTGCGTGTATGTGTGTTTGTGTGCACACAGGCATGTGTCCACATCCACTGCACTGTTGGAAGAGAACACGGCATTATATAATCCCTGGAAAATATAGGAATGTGACTCTGCTAAATGGCTGCACCAAATCAACAGCTGTGTGTGTTTGTGTGTGTGGGGGGGTGTTTTTGTGTGTGTGTGTGTGTGTGTGTGTGTGTTAAGAACACGATGACTCACGACTGAATGAGATCTCTGTAATTTACAATGAGCTGTTTCGACAGAGCTCCCCTACGTGTGTATGTGTGTGTGTGTGTGTGTTTGTGCATGTGCGTTGTGTGTGTGTGTGTGTGTGTGTGTGTGAACCCCCTCAGGATCAGTTTCATTCAGAGTGAAGCAAAATGACACTCCGCCTCTGACTGTAGCATAGAAGGCTGTACATGTCCCCTCTCCCAATGAGAGCACAGCATGAAAGGTCTCACACACACACACACACACACACACACACACACACAAACACAAACACACTCTTGGAACCCTCCTCCCCTAAACACAACACACGCATCAACAGACAGACAGACACACGCAGTCATACACACACATCCACTTTCCACCACAGCCATTTTTGTGACACCCGCTGTCCCATCTAGTCGGATGGATTTTCAGAGTCACTGTCTTGAAAAAATCCATATAGTTTTGGCTTGTGTCAGTATGTCAGCGGCTGTGTGTGACAGGAGGAAGAGGGTCCCAGCTGCTGGAGGAAGGATCTGTCAGTGAGCCTGAGCGATGGCCAGGTCAAACCAGTGTTTAAGCCGATACCGAGTGTGTCTGCCCACTGTCCTTGGCATCAGACAGTCGCACTTTTGTTTTGACTCTGTATTATGCCCTTGCTTCTCTCCATCTCTCTCTCTCTCTCTCTCTCTCTCTCTCTCTCTCCCTCCCCATAATGAAGCGGTAGGCAGGCTGCCAGGGATCTCCCCTCATAACTCACCCTGCTCCCATCCCTCTCTCTCTCTCTTTCCCCCCCCCCCCCCCCACACTTCTCTCCCACTCCAGTTGTACATTATTCCCTGGTCCCTTGTGGAATTCAGCGATGAGTCTATCTGTGTGTCTGTCTGGGTGGCTGGCAGGCCGCTCTCCTATCTGTCTGACCCTCTGGCCGGCTGGCCTCCTTTCCGCTCGTCTGTCTGTCCGCACTGCTTGATTTCTCTGGCTGCCCTCTGCGCCTCTGTCTTATCTGTGCGAGACCAACTGCCTGCTGACTTCTCCTTGCGCCTCATCTCTTTGCCTTCTCTTCATCTCTCAAATACACAGGATTTCACCTTTTCACCGAGTGTAATTATGCAGCTACTACTGCGCAATTGTTCAGCTGCGGAGTTGCGGACAAACAAGAAAAATGTGGTCCGACTAAAAAACGCACGCCCACACTCGTGCGTATGCAAACACAAGAACAATACCCACCGCTAAACTTCAGTTAGTGAAGGCACGAGGCGATGCCAGGGAGTTCATAATATTCCTTCCCTCTGCATACCAGCGGGCCGGCTGCTCTCCAAGCCAAAGGAGCGTACACACACAGTGCAGCAGCTACAATAAGGAGTAAACTACCATCTTAAAAGCCTCGAGCAAACTGCAGTATATGTTCTGTAAGTGCTACTGTGCTTGTCTCAGCAAATGTAACTTTCACTTTGCCACCTCCAGAAAAACTTTGCTTATGAAGATACTCTCTCGCGCCCGTACACATTTTCTGCCCCTCCCATTCAAAACACGATCTGAAAATTGAGGGATTATATTTTTGCATATTTTACCCGCACTAAAATCCCTCTTTGCTCAATAACAATGTTGCCAGTCTTTGAGATAAGGCCTTACTCAAAATATTACAGCTTTTTAAAAAGTGTGTGTCATGCAGGGAAAGGAATCGGGTCTCAAATGTCCAAGAACCACAGATTTGCCTTCCAATACCGCAAATAAAACCTACAATTCTATAAGAGACCTTGGTTTATACCTAGAAAATCTTGTAACGTACTTAACTTGGGCTCAGTGCAAAGTGTATAGGATAGATTGTCAACTCAGAATGTCCTGCCTCAGAGTAACACACACAGTCTCTTATGAAGTGCAAAATGTAAAGCCATCGACTTGAAAAGCAATGCTGTATGTGTGTGTGCGCATGCTTACATTGCGTGATTTCTAGGAAAAACTATGCACCAATGCGCTCAGTAGTGTTGCTAAAAGCCATGAGATGGGATGAAGAGAGAGCACATGAGAACATAACAGCAATCTCACACTCTAAATGCATCCAATCCACAGGGTCACCGGGGAACAGGATAGCAACTTGGTGACCCAAAACAGATGTGGCCCTGTGAATCTCACTAGGTAGACAGCATGGCACGAACACTGCCGGGGTTATGGGTTTGATTCCCACAAGGGCCAACACTAAACAATACTCTCACTTTGAATTAATGCATCCACTCTATGGTGTAATCTCAAAGATGCAAAGCCCTAGCCATACTGCAGACAGCCTGAGGGCCGTCACATGCCATGCCATCTAAAGCAGCCAAGGACATGCAAGTACATTACTGAACGATAAATTTAAGCATCCACGCTGCCAATGGCTGCTCCTTAACCCATCTGTGAGCACTCTGTCTGGGCTAAATGTGCACTAAACGTGACGTCAGCATATGTTCGGCAATGCAAGTCATGCACTGGCTGATAGTTGTGGTCAATTTAGATACACAGCAAAGAGGAGTAGACAGTCAAGTTTAATCTGCCACCGCTCGGCATCCAGCAGAAAGGATTAAAATGGCTCCTTATCTGTTTCTGTGAAACCTGTCAAGGCATATGCTCCATTGATAAGCATATGACTGTGTGAGTCATCAGGAAATGCAGCATACCTTGAGCTTATTAAATGACTGCAACTGTTGCAACTCACTAAGATCCAAGGTGTATATAGTTGTGTTCTTAACTCCAAAAGTCCTGAATATGGATTTGGACTTGGACTTTTCTGTGTTCCATTAGCTCATCAAGTACAACCAGACAATTTCAATATCCTCGTATAAATATTTGATTGCCAGTCCTTAGGAGAAAATGGCAAAAATGTATCATTGTGCGTAATAAGGAGGAAAAAAGATGGGCAATTATGAAACAATAACATAAGGCAGCGGAATCATTATAGAGTCTAAGAAATGGCAACCAAATATGATAATTGACGATTATGATAGTGCTTTATTGCTTGTGAAATTCTCACATAATGTGCTATGCTCACTCCAGGATTACTGCAGGATACACACATGCACACGAACCCATATCCCCCTCATGCACACACACACACACACACACACACACACACACACACACACACAGAAAGAAGACAGAAAGACAGAGCCAACCAGACAGACAAGGCAGAAGGAGACCTGGAGCACTTCTCAAGACAAGCCTATGGCCCGTAACCAAGGCAACGGGAGCAGACGGGTTGCCTCCACCCGAGACAGCTCAACTGTGTGTCTGTTTGCATGTGTGTGTGTGTGTGTGAGTATGTGTATCTGTGTGTGCGTATACGTGACTGTGTGTAGTGTGTGTGCATCTGCCGCCACGCTTCTCTGTGAGCAAATGTCAAACGTATGAGTTTGTATTTGTGTATGTGTGGATTGAGGTATGTGCAGTGTCTGTGTTTACAGACAGAGGATGATCATATTCTCCATCCATATTTGAGCATTTGAAAGCTGATGGGGTGTGTGTGTGTGTGTGTGTGTGTGTGTGTATGTGTGTGTCCGTCTTTTCTCCTCGTATCAGCTCAGCACAGCAGGTGCCTTGCTCCAGTACATTGCTGCAGCTAGTGAAGCTGAATGTATTGCAGACACCATGGGAAATATAAGCCAATACTTTGTGTGTGTGTGTGTGTGAGGGAGCGAGAGGGAGAGAGAGTGAGAGAGAGAGAGAGAGAGAGAGAGAGAGAAGAGAGAGAGAGAGAATGACACGAGTCAGTGAGAGATGGAGAGGAGGAGGAAGCTAAAAAACAGGAACAAGACGGAGACAGACAGAGTGAGAGAGAAAAATAAATTGAGAGCAGGGGAGAGTCAAGGGTGAAAAAGGAAGGAGGTAAAGGAAGGAGTGAGCAACTAAATTTGAAAAAAAGGACATGCATAAGGAAAGAGAGAAAGGTGAAATAAATAGAGACTAGAGTGTTTGGTGGATCAGTGGGCAGAGGCGCATATTCTCACAAGTCATTAGTTTGAATCCGACACAGGGACAGAGTATTAGAAACAGAAGAGAAGAGAGGGAGAGAGAGAGAGAGAGGTGGTGACAGGACTAAGTTGCTGACATCCGTTGGGACTAGTGCGACTCTGATGTGACGACAGACCATCCTCACCAGCCCTCACCAGCCTCCCTCCAGCCATCTGTCTTTCTCTCTCCGTCCGTAATATATTCTATCCTGACTCTCCAGTGAAAACCTCGCACTTCCAAAAAGCCAATTTGTCAAAAAAAAACAAAAAACAAACAAACATCAAACAAACATCTCTCACAGGTTTAATGCTCATCATGAATGATGCTTGACCATCATGGGTGACTCTCGATACCTGAAACAAAAAACTATTTACTGACTATTTAAGAACTATTTAAACACCTTTAGGTTTCGATAGCAAGTTGATTGGTCACATTCGCTAATGCCATCTGCTCTGTGATCTGGCCACCTACTTCCCACCTCCTTACAGCCAGTGAATGCCAAAGGAGTAGAGCAGGCTGTCCGCCCCACTCGGGTGCCGAGAGATCAGAAGCACTTATCCGGGTCTGCTTCAGCACCATGGGCATTCAGAGAAACGACAAATAGAAAGAGAGAGAGGCCCTCACCTTTTCCGCCGGACAAATTAGCATCACAAATTGCTGCTATTCACCCCATTAATAATTCTATTTGGGCCCAGTGCGTCTCTCTCTTTCAACCCCTCACCTCATTCATCTATTGCTCTGTTCTCAACTTGTTTGGTCACCATGAGTGGAACACCTGCGACACTGGAGGAGCTCGCGGATCAACTCGAAATGCCGGCAATCACAGAAAGACCCACTTAGGAAAACTAACTAGCTGTGAAAAAGGTGAATGCCAGAATAAAGAGAGAGAGAGAGAAAGAGAGGTGAAAAGAAAATCTAAGGCCTGGTTCAGACGGGACACAGACATGTAGCGGGATTTGTGCTCCAAGAGCCGAAGCAACAACATCTAAGCCTTATCTATTTTTTTTTATGTTGTCTGTGTAGAAACAATGCTGACTGAAATACAGCTCCCTGTATTGTTCCACTACAGATGATTAACTTTATACCATCCATCTTGCGATTAGACAATCTTTGGACAAGCGTAGGACCGATCCTTCTCTTTCTCTGCTGTCTGATGTCTTTCAAATGAATCATTATGGCGAGTTATGGCAATGAGCTACAGTTGTGACTCACTCTCCCCCAAATATTTACCATCTAATCTTATTTATTTTAGTGATAATTCAATAGCAGAACCGAATTTCATTTGGCATGTGATATTTCAGAAGCAGATATACTCCCGCCCATTAACATGGGTGCTGAAGGGAAGCAGGCTATGCTACGCAGCTGCTATGTGTCTGTTCTGCCCCCTGTGTGAACAAGCCCTGAAAGTTCAAACCGTACCCTGGTGGTTTGAAGTGCAGCTATTAAGGCTTGCATAAGAATGGCTTTTGTGGCACGTGTTGCACTGGGGAGTTTTGTAAAATGTGTGTCTTTCTTCATCCTCCTCTCATTTCCTCCTCATCTCTCATCTTTCCTCTCACCCTCTTTTTCAGTCTGTACCTCATCCTCTTTTATCACTCTTCTCTCTTTACTTGTTTGACCTTTTTACTATGCTGGAGCTTCTGCCCCTAGCTAAAGCACAGAGAGAGAGAGAGAGAGAGAGAGAGAGAGGAAGAGAGAAAGAGAAAAAAGTAATAGACAATCATACATGGTGAGCTTGGCTTTTTAGCAAGTCTTTGTGGGAAGCTTGTAGCTTACGGGGCCACTTGGGGCCACATGGTGGCAAAAAAAAAAAGGTCAATGTGTAAATCCATGTGTACAGTTTAAAAATCTGTACTCTCGCTTTTCAAAACCACAAGTTCAGTTTAACAATCTGTGCCCTCAAAGTAACTTATCTTGCAGCAAATCGACAAAGAATAACCAGAATAACCGTAATTAGGCATAATTAGGCTATTTGGCCTTCAAAATAAAGGCGCAAATTTTGCCACTGATTTTTATCACAGTTCTTACCTAATGTTAACTCTTTAGTCAGGCTCAAAAATGTGTGCACCCTTGAATTTTATCACATTCTGTTGCTCTACAAAATAATTTAATGTGAAAAAGAAGTATGTAAAAGCTTTTGAGCATCACTGTACAGGTGGTTAGGTGCACTTCAGGGGCACTTTGGCAGGATTGGGTGCTGTTAGTACTGAAGATTGAACCAGCAACCCCTCAACTACTACTGTATGCAATCTCTGCAACCAACCTACGAACCTGCCGACAGTGACTAATGGCAACGTTTCAAAAAATGTCAATCGTATCACAACACTAAATCCTCAAAGTAGTCAAATCACACAGTAGCGTTATGACATCAGTATTCAGAACCAACACTTGAACCACATTAGATTTCAGGTACTCGTCCGAGTCGTACACAAAACAACATGCTCACCACGCTCCGTCTCTGAACTGACAGAAGGGAGTGAGGATATCAGAGATCAGAGGGAGGAGATGGGGATGAGGAGGATGTGGCGGAGAAGGGAACTGTAAGCCCTCCTCTCTCTCATCTCTTCATCCATATTTCAACAGGGGTCTAATGGGCTGACATGATCCCTTGTTACAAAGAGAAAGAGAAAAAAGAGAGAGGGCTGAGTAAGAGATGGAAACAGACAGGGGGTTGGCTGAGGTAGCGGTTAATCGTTTTGATACCAACGCAAATAGTTATGTAATTTTAAACACACTAAAACATATGCACACACACATTTTTCACAACTCTGCAACAAAGTGTGCAACACATGCCACAAAAGCTCTGCCGTTCGTATGCGAGCCTCATCGCCTGCACATCAAACCGCCGGCGTGCAGCTTGAACTTTCAGATTTCCTTTCCACTTCTCTCTCTGTCTTTTCATTCCGGCATCCGGTTTCCTCGCGATTGGTGAGGCTCCCTGAGTATACGGCTCTAATTGCAGGCATGGCGAGTCGATCCCCGAGCATCACAGGTGTTTCATAAAAGGAGAACAAACAAGCCGAGAGTGGCGCGGTAGATGAATGAGGCGAGGGAGAGTGGGAGGGAGAGAGAGAGAGAGAGAGTGAGAGGTAGAGGGAGAGAGACATTAAGAACAAATAGAATTATTAATAGACCGTGATCCAGCCATTTGTGATGCTAATTATCTAGCAGAAAGGTGGAGGCCTCTCTCTCTCTCTCTCTTTCTCTCTCTGTGTGTATTTCTCTCTCCGTCTCTGTTTATCTCTCTTTCTTCTCTTTGTATGCCGGTGGTGCTGAGGCAGACCTACATAGCTGCTCTTAATCTCTGGACAGCAGAGTGGGGCATGACCAAATATGGTAAAATAACATCCCAACAGGGAATAAAGGTCCTGATTCAGACCTTGACCTAAGCGATGTGCAGTGGGGCTCAAGTTGATTTTTATGTGTGTCGCACTGTGCAGATTCCAACGATATGAATTGTTATCATAAAAAGTTGAAGGAAATGAATTTGGCTGTGCAACATGTTGGCTGGTCTATGAATAATTGGACTGGCATTTAAAGCTGTTTGACAACTTTTCTCAACTAAGCCATCACGTCCAGGTCCTGCCCTTTATGTGCTTGAATTTTTAAAGGATCATCAAAGGAGACAGTGCTACCAGGGTGCTCAGAGGGTGCTAAGAAAACATTTGAATTGAAGTTTAACAGACGCCTTGTGCATCCACCATTTCCTAATGCTCCATCGTGTCTTATACATATTCTTCCGTGTGTCTGCTACATATACCGTATGTTCACAAGTTCTGTGCTGTACCAAGTGCATATCACTATTTTGCAAAGCTGGCAAGCTCATAGGCTTTTTCACTAGTAACGCAAAAACTGGCTGCAGCCACTATAAAATGTTCCACTAGCATCAATTTGTGTTTGGATTTATTAGTTTATTTTTGCCAATTACATATATACAGTATATACAGTATATATGCTGTAAATTCACAAATTTGTTTTCTTCATATTCGTATACATCCTCTTTCATTTTTTGCAAATTATATCCATGATGTCATTCTGAATAACATTCAAAGGAGGAATTTGTGTATGTGTTCATCGGTCACAGCGCTTTAGTTTCTGGTATATTCCTCCACAGACTGGTTGAAGAGCAGCAGAGAAACAGATAGATAGAGTTGTCTGGTGATGTACATTCAAAATCCCAGTTGGACTAGCAGAAACAGAAGATGACAGACACACATGTACACACACACACACACAGACACACACAAACAAACACACGCCAGACCATTTCCATTCTCCCTGTCCTCCTCTCCTCTGACCTTGCTTTTTCTGCTACCCATCCCTCCCTTCCTCTCCAGTTGTGCAAGTGGTGACTTTGTGACCTTGCCTTCTGTACTGCGTTCTGTCTGTCTGGCCCGCTGAGTTAAAAAGAAGGATTTCTGCTTGGGTGAAGGGGTGAAAAGTCAGAAATACTCATACTCATCTGTTTCAACATTCACTTGTTTCATTTACCAGGCCCTAGAGTGAAAGAAAGGTTCAAGAAAGCCAGAACACATGAATGTATGCATGCACACAAACAAGTATACCTTGCTGAAACACACATAGTACTACACTGACTACTATACTGTTATATGTGTGTGGAGTTTCATTGACTATCCCATCCCCTACATGCCTAACATTAACCCTCACCCACACCAAAACCTAATCCTAATGCTAACATTATCCCTAAACCAAAAGTCCTAACCCTAAAATAGCCCCGTAAAGAAGTGAGGACTGGCAAAATGGAAGAGTTTTTCATATCCTTCTATACTTGTAAGGACATTTGGCCCATCCTAAGTATAGAAATTCAAGAACACACACACACACACACACACACACACACACACACGCACTTCATCATCACCTGTATCACCATAAACCAGAATATTCTATTATATTTTTCTCAGTTGTTTCACTTCAAAAAATTCTGATTGCTTCTGTTAGCAGTGAGCATGGAACAAACACTGCAGGTCCAGTGGTTAGGTCACAGGGCGAACTGCAAGTCCACGTCCCGCTAAGTGGTTTCGCCCTGGCACACCACTCGCCTTTGTTATTTGTTTGCAAGTTAACTTTGCTGAGAACTTTGTTTTGTGAAGGGCTCAGGAGGTGAACAAAGTACAGCCGAACAAGGCTGAATCTCTCTGTCTCTCTCTCTCTCTACCTCAGCCCTTCGTTCTCTTGCCTTCTCAGACTATTACAATATTAATTCATGTGCTGCAAGACAGAAAGAAAGAGAAAGAGGATGGAGAGACTCAATAATGCATGGCACCTCTTCTGTATCTTTGTATTTCAAAACCACATGCTGATATTTCCTTCTCTTGTTCTTCTCTCTCTCTCTCTCTCTCTCTCTCCCTTCCTCCTATCTGCATGTAACATTTAGGTGAAGCTCGTACACAATAAAGACATTTAAATTAAGAGCAAGCTTGATTGGCTGAATGAAGTTTAAGTTTACTTTTCAATTGGCTAAAAAAGTTTTAGCCCTGGTGCAATTGGTTGGAATAAGTCTTTCTTCATCTCCAGTCGTGTGTGTGTGTGTGTGTGTGTTGGCAGGTCCCCTGTAGGCATGTCAGCACAGCAGGAGAGCCAATGTTCCTGTCTTTATTAATTACTACCTGACACACACACACACACACGTGCACACACACACACACACACACAGTCGATCACACATACATACTTACATACACCGACACACATTAGACCACACCAGAAACACAAAATTACACTTTGATTCAAACACGCACCTGTCTCCAACAACATCACTCCTTTTTTTCCGGCTATAATTCGTGTTTCAACACACACACACACACACACAGCAACTACTGGAAGCTAGTAATTTGTCCCCATAGCCCCTCTCCACTTCCACTTACTCATGCTTGGTTAGGCCAGAAAGTGCATTGAAGAAGCAGACCAAGCAGAATGAGCCAAACCGCCATAGACTCAACGAAGGCCTGCTAGCATGACACAGCAAAATAGCACACTACACTACACTGTAGTGCGCTACATGACACTGCATGTCACTTCATGTTTAGGGACAGCCGAGATCTGTTCTTCCTTTTCTGTTTGGGGCCTACAGTAGCATTTTTGCCTTGAACATTGGAAGGTTTGTAATTAGTAAGCGTTCCTATCTTCCAATTGATGCACATGGATTTTTGAAATCACTCCAACAGGTTTCATGAGCCTTTGGGTCATTAAATTCACTCAGACAGAGCAAAGGTCTGCGCTTTCACTCCCAGTGAGTTAATAAAATATACCATGAATGGAGTTAGGAAGTTTTCACAAAAGAACAGCAATAACATCACATAGTTTATCCCTGCACTTGTCTGGCTTAGCTATGGCATGCCATATACCATCATCTCCAGCTCTCACCACTTAAACTATCGTTTATCATGTTGATCAGCATTTCCACAGCGCTGACCCTCATTCTCATTTTCAGTAGCGTCATTACAAGAGTCAAACGGCCATTCCCTGGACTTAATGTGCCTGATAATAAGCCTAGATGTGAAGGGCATAATGTGGGCACACAGCTGCCAAGTCTGCCTGCCAGAATGTCAGCCAAAGCAAAATGATAAAAAAGAGGGGGGTGGGCTAACCTAGCAAACATCACATCTGCAGTCATTGAACCCTATTGAACCCTTTCCAATAAGAGAATTGGCCAATAATGCAAACATTTTTGCATTGGCAATTTGTGAGCGGTCATGATCCTTGGACCAGGTAGGAAAATCAAGGAAGGTGAGTAAATAACGCAATACTAAAGAAGAGCTTGCGGGCTCAGAAAGTGCAGAAAGGTTGAAAATACTGTATCACAGTTGTAAACTAAGAAATACATCATAGTTATCAGTTCCTGGAGGCATACTTAAACGCTAAATCGCTCAGTAAAAGAATGGTAAAATACTAGGATTCCACTGTTGGACAGCTCTGTGAGCACAACGTAAAAATTGAGCAATTGTTTCCTAAGACATGTGACAGAAATCACCTAAAAATATGTTCTCCCTTTGCTTTCCATTTCAAAGATAATAATAGGGTTCCTCTGTAATCTCGTATTCCAGCTTCAAAAATGGCAGAAGTCACAAAAGCCCATTGAAGTTCGCAACGCTGTGACACAAAAATTAAGATTAAGGAACAAAAAGACTTTCTCCCTGTCTCTTTTCTTTCCATTTGTTTTAATAGGAGGATTTTCAGTCATGGTATCACTTCATCTTTCTTCTTCTGCCGCCTTCTCTCTCTGGCTCTCTCTGACTCTCTCTGGCTCTCTTTCTTCTCTCTCTCTCTCTCTCTCTCTCTCTCTCTCTCTGTCCCTCTCTCTCTCTCAGGTCATTTCATTCTTCTCTGGCTCCTCTGGGGCTAAGTGCTCCCTTGAGGCAATGTCAGAGTTCGTGAGGGGACAGCAGAGTGACAACTTTGGGTGTGTTTGTGTGTGTGTGTGTGTGTGTGTGTGTGTGTGTGTGTGTGTGTGTGTGTGTGTGTGTGTGTGTGTGTGTGTAGGTGTGTCTGCTATCTTTTGGGATGCAAATATCCCCTAATGTCTCAACAACAATAGAAAACTCTGCAAAGTGGTCGCTTGTGAAGATTATTTTACAGACTTCATTAGGAAAAGGTTTTTTTTAGGTTATGGATGAAGCTAGAATAACAATTCCAATGGTGGCGAGGGTTAGTTTTAAGGTTAATGAATGAAGGTGAATGAATGTGAGTTGAATATTGAAATTTATGTGTGTACATGTACTGTATGTGTGCACATCTAATGCAAATGTTGAGATTAAAAGTTCTTAAATGGTTGCCACATCATTTCCTTATATTACTTAGTCAATAACTTCAAATAGTAAACAGCCACATGCTTGTAGGCATCAAATATGATAGCATTGGAATGCAGGCTACATTAGCTCATCAGTTAGCTAAAGCATCAGCCAAGGTCAGCCATTGCGGCTCAACTGGTTGCATTGATATTAATAGGCATTGGCAGTGACTGCGTCCTGCGGGATCACATCTCTGCAGGATGGACAGCAGGCGAGGACGTATAGGCAAGCATAGTATACACACACACTTACATACACATACACACACACAGATATGTTGTGCACACAGAGCGCACGTGGACACAAGGACAAAGGAGCACACACACAGACTCAGGCATAAAAACACAGGCACTCACACACACACTCGTACATGCTTGCACATGCACACACACAGCTGAAGCATTTCATGTTATTTTGAATAAAAAAATCACTTTCAGTCTTTCCACACTAGGTCCATTCAGTGTACTCATAATAGAGCTGTAGGTCCTCACACAGTCTCAGTGTAGTTTTCCTTGATGAACTCTCTATTTCCCCCAGTCTGCTGACAAACCCCTGATGTACAGTGCAGCTAAACACACACTGCAGATGCTGTCCATCATCCGGACCTGACACACCAACTCTGTTTCTCTCTCTCTCTCTTGATTTTTCTCTCGCAATATTTTCTTCCCTTTCTCCACTCTTCCACTCTAGAGCTTTCCATTTATATTTTAAGCTCTCTTAATCTTGCAAGCTGTCTTTCTTTTTCTTGCCTTCTCCTTTCTTACATTCTTTTTGTTACATTATTGTAAAGGATTACCTCTCCCCAACATTCTACAGCACCTATTTAACATATTGTTACCAAATGTATATATATATATATATATATCACTTGAGTACTCACAACAGCATTTTGTAATGCTACACAATTAATTCAAAATGTATTTACTTAAGATTTGTCTTTAGTTCTGTGGATACAATTGTATTTATAAGTTTATGTAATTATTTATAAATATTTATTTTTATAGAAACTTTGAACTCAACTGGAAACTAGACTCAAATTCAATATTCAAACATATTTTACACTGTGCGGTCATTGTAATAGAGAGTTCACCATAAAAGCCCATGTGCTGAAGGGACCAAATCTCAGATTTGACAGAAATAAAACAATTTTGAAAGGCAAATATTGTTTAAAATCCCTAACAGTGACATATCAAATGCAGAGTAAGCACTTTTGTACATAAACGCTTTTTCATACTCACAATGTTCAGATCCATGCTCGATGCAATAGGCTCTATCAATTGACAATAAATAAATGAGCTACTGCTTGTCTATATTGAATGATATATTAATATCTTCAATTTCTAATCTTAACCAATCAAAAATTCAGTAACATTTAGAACCATTTTATGCCATTTCCCCAAAAAGTTAGCTTGACATGTTTGGTACCAATTACTTAGCTGTAACATGGCACCCACTAGACGCCCCCATGTTTGTTGTCTCTCTCGTTCACACTCTGTCCTCCTTTCTTCCTTTCACTCTTTGTCTGTCACTCTCTTTCATCTGCCTGACATTTCCTCACAGATGGTTGCAGTGAACGACAATAGAAAGATACCAAGGACAAGACAATGGAAGAGAGGAAAAGTGGGAAAAGTAGGCAAGAGAGAGAGAGAGAGAGAGAGAGAGAGAGAGAGAGAGGGAAAGGGGGGGGGGAGATGGCGTCTCTATGAAATGGATGTGGCAGAAGAAGCAGATTCAGCACATGTTCAATAGTCACTCACACACTGCAACTGCACCCTATCTACCAAATAAAGAACAGTGTTCTTCGGTATTGAATCCATTGTTTCTGGGTGTTTAAGGTATTGCTATTTAAATTATCTTCCAATAGGCCTGTTGTCTATGAAGGCAGCTGGCGCTCATTGGGCATGAAAGAATTAAACCATTAGTATTGATTCTCTGTGATGTGATTGGTGGATGACCTGGAGGAAGTGGGCTGTGATTTGTGCAGAATAGGCGGGCTGGGAGAATGGTGGGTGTGATGCTTGATGAAGAGAGAACCAATCTGGATTAGAGGCTTATACTGAACAGCATCAAATTTACACACACACACACACACACACACACACACACACACACACACACACACACACAACCAACATGGAGGCATGCACATATTTAAGGCAAGAATACAAAAGTATTGTATCTTGACATAGGTATTGGCAGGTATTGGACAACAAATACAGCAAATACAATACAAAAATTGCCAATTAGGTGTCTGCTCCATGAACCCTAAAAATATAATAGGCACACACACACACACACACACACACACACAGAGGCCCTTGGGAGCATACCAGGTGCTGTAGTAGGCATGTTCCGATCAATAACCCACTGGAGCGCTAAATGACTGGGGGCCATGGCCTGGAGGGTTAGGGGTAAGATGGTGGTGTGTGTGTGTGTGTGTGTGTGTGTGTGTGTGTGTGTGTGTGTGTGTGTGGTGGGTGGTGGTAATATGGTGAACAGTCACATCACAATATCCCTCAAGTTCCTGTCATCACTGCATCAATACACACACGCACACACAGATGCACTCTACCTACCGACCACTGAGCACACACGGTAAACTGTACTTATGCACACACACACACACACACACACACACAAGCATACATTATATAATTTACATCAACACGTGCACACTGCGTGCAAGGATAAGTCATCATCACATCCCTGCATGACATTCAACAAGAATGTTTCTAGTGACACAAAGAGAGAAAGAAATAATGTGAGAGTGTGAGAAATGGGGAGCAGGAGTGAGAGAATGCGTAAGTGAAACAGACGGAGTGGAAAAAAATGTATTGTGATAACATCATTTAAACAGTGCTTGGCTCTCCGGGGGGGCCCGTCTGCCTTCGCCCTCCCTCTCACACCCATTTGGCTGGGAAAATGGCCAAAAGGATGGACATGCACTCTCTCTCTCTCTCTCTCTCTCTCTCTCTCTCTCTCTCTCTCTCTCGCTCTCTCTCCCTCCCTCCCCTGCCAAGGGACTAAATTGTACTGAATTGTGCTGTCAAGTCTCATTTGAAGCCAAGTGAGAGAAATAGAGCATTGGGTATTACTTGAAGACAGCAGGTTGTTTGGTGAGTTCATACACGCTGATGAATCATCTTAGTTCCTCATATAGTGTATAAGCCTAGATCAAAATGTTGTTTAAATATGTGGTCTTCGGTCAAGGACAGATGGAATTATTGAATATGTGGTTAGGGATATAAGCGGGTGTTTGTGTGTGCATGCATGCGTGTGTGAGCATGTGTGTGAGGAGATGCTCTGTACATAAACACACACACACACAATACTCCATCATACATGCAGCTGACACAAACCACAGGAGGCCTATAAGCACCTATTTGAGGTTATTAGCGGCCTTGATTGGATTGCAATAAAAGCAGGAAGAGGAGGTGATAGGTCAGTTTGGCATATCAGGGGTCAGCCATTGTCCAATAAAGCTAGCAGTGGATTTTTTTTGACACTGTATAATATGGGGTCAACTCAGAGGCCAAGCTTCGATTAGCATGGCTGGTCTTTCCATGCATGAAAAGTGAGAGAAAGACGTTTCCCCACCAGGAAAGGGTTATTTGGAGAAGACACAACTAGAAACAGGCAGTAATTTCACATTGAAATAACATGTTGATAAGTAAGGCTGTAGAGGTCAAGTATATGTCTGCCTTCAACTCTGAGGTCAAGTCCTAACTCATGCAAAGAAGTTTTCTACTATAAGTGAAGTTTTCATTTTCAGTTAAGTTTAACCATGACTAAAGTAAATTAAAGTAACTGTTTTAGTTGCCTAACCGTAACCAAATGTTTAGTTGCTTAGGCCAAGGTTGTTTGGTTTTGCCTTATGTGTCAGCTAACCTTTTCATGTGACAAACACGTGAACATGGCATGTCCCTTTGTCCCCTCTCCTCTCCTCTCCTCTCCTCTCCTCTCCTCTCCTCTCCTCTCCTCTCCTCTCCTCTCCTCTCCTCTCCTCTCCTCTACAGCACTTGAGCTTCTTGCAGTCCATGTCAGTGACTTAGGCTGATTCAGTTACATGGCAGGCTACAGACTTTTATGAGAAACTTACCAACTCAGCTACTTGGGGAGAACATCAAAAGCTGTGTGTGTGTGTGTGAGTGTGAGTGAGAGTGTGAGTTTAAGTGTGTGTAAAGCCGGCCTTTAATGACCTAAGCCCCAAGGCTCATTTGAGCTGCAGATACTAGCAGTCAACTCATGTCCAAACATCTGGGTGATCTCACACACGCACGCACGCACACACACACACACACACACACACACACACTGGCTGAGCTTTCATCATTGGCCAGAGGAAGGGTTTTAGCATCCGCCCCGACAGATGCCACCCACACACATACTAACACACACACACACACACACACACACACACACACACTGCAGCCAGTGGAAAAACATTGGAGAAGGATTTAGGGCGAATATGATCCATATATGTGTAACGCATATCTGACAGCTAGGATTATGTGTATATATGAGAGTGAGAGTGAGAATGAGAGAGAGAGAGAGAGAAAGAGTGTGTGTGTGAGTGTGTGTGTGTGTGTGTGTGTGTGTGTGTGTGTGCGCGCGCATATGTGCGTGTGAGACAGTGACAAAGCAGGGCCATTTCAGCAGGTCCCCAGCGGTCACTAACTCTTTCCCCCCTCTCTCTCTCTCTCTCTCTCTCTCTCTCTCTCTCTCTCTCTCTCTCCACCCCTCCCTCTCTTACTGTCTTGGTTTCTTTCCCTCACTCCCCTCCTTTCTGCCTCCAGCGCTGACAGAGCGATAAGCCCAGGCGAGGGTAGGGGTCAGTGGACAGGGGTCGGCCGCATGCTGGGGGTCAGGGCTGGAGGTCTGCGTTACGGATATATTACCTGTACAGCAGGTCAGTGTGTGCACTTCTATACACTAAGTCACCAGGGCATGAAGTGAGTCAACCCCACTACTCTACTCCTCCACTCAGTGTATAAAATACTATACGTCCACCTGCCCTTTCCATGAAATGCACTTTTACCTATTCAGCCCACTTCAGTGCTGAATGGGAGATGTAGCTGAAGATGGTGTGCATAGGAAAATGAATGATTTTAAAGGTTTTAAAGTGGTACTAGGTTTTTTTTGGCAACATCCTTGGTGATAAGGAATCAATGCTGTGATGTTTTACACTTCACTTCCCAGAAATTCACTTCACCAATACAGAGATCTTCTTCTATTTTTACCAAACTAACCATTGTTGCTGCTAGCAGAAACTTAAAACACATCACTTCATCACTTCATCACTGTGCACCAGAGGATTTTTCCCGGGAAACACCACATTTAGAACAGCCAATGTTAAAGCTTTCATTAACTCAGTATAGGGTGAATCATTATTTTGTTATTTAAACAGTAGAGAGTAGAGAGTAGCAAATGGACATTTATTTATATGAAAATGGATTATAACGCATTATAACTTCTTGCTGCACTTAAGATATGGGTTATGAAAATGGTTGTGCAACTCAACATCATGAAGGTGGTCCTGATATTTGTTATGCTCAGATTATCCATGAGGCAAAAATGTTGCCTGTGTAATGAATAAAAATGGTATTGTTCTTGCATGCATTGTAAGAAAGACAGACAACGACTGGTGTCCCATATTTTGGCGGAAATTGTTCACTTTTTTGACAACTATATAAAACTAGAAGACACTACAGAGTGCATAACAAATATCTTCAAACATGTTTCAGTCTGTCCTATTGAAACTAAAATGATGGGCATTTATTGTCATCTAAGACAGGGCTTTCAAAAATGTACACACAGTTTAAAAAGCATATGAACGGGCATCAAATTTGATGTTTTTGATGTTTTATGTATCTTATTGCTGTCTTCTTTTGTTCCATCCATCCTCACACTGTTAATATTAGATATACACAGCCATGAAAGTGTCAGTAAGGCATATTCTCTCAAAGTCACCAGTACATGGTATTCCCCTTAGCCCGCTACATCACAGTGTGTCCAAATACATTTTCATTGAATGCATTTTGTATTCTATCTTGGCTTGTGGTTTTTTGTCTGTTTGGAGATTTCCTCGCGCTCCTCATTTATAACCCCATCCCTCTTTCTGTTACTAAGACCTTTTGTCTTTTTTTGTCCCCATCTCAATGTAAGTCTGCCCTCCCTCCCACTCTGTCTCCCTCTCTCTGTGGAAGAGGTCTGAAGTTGCAGTCACCAGAGCAATTAGAGACTTCATGTTCCTCCTCCCTGTCAAGAGGAGGCAGGGACACACACACACTCACACACACAAGACACATGTACGTGCACACACACACACACACACACACACACACCTCCATTGTCCTCTGTACCGACAGGCACTGGGCAAAAGTTCACTCTGCCACTGCGCTAACTATCTGCCTTTCTCTCCCTCCCTCTTCTCCTCCTTCACACTGTCTCCCGCTCACTCTCTGCCTCTTCAAGAAAAGTGCTAACTAGCAATCTCTCACTCCTTTCCCCCTCTCTCTCTGTCCGCCTCTCCCAGTGCTATCATCCCTCTCTTTCTTCTCCATCCTTTCCCTCTCTTTTATCTGTCTTTCAGAGAGAAGTGCAAGCTCGCCGTTCGCTCTCCACGTCTCTGTTTTTTGCCTCTCACTATAGCTCTCTGTCCCTTCCCTGTATCTGCAAAATAATTACTCCTTCTCCTTTTCCTCCACCAGCTCCATCTCTTCCCTCCTTTCCTTCTCATTCTTTTATCTTTCCCTGCTTATCTCACACCCGTTTCCCTCATTTTTAATGCGTGTCTCCATATGTTAGCAGTAATTTCCGACGTAGTTGCACAGCTCTTTCTAGCAACTCTAATAATTATGACAGACGGTCGGGTCAGTGGAGATGTGCAGTGCTACATATGTTTGGACTGCAAATGAGAATAAATCCTGCAGCTGCAATTACTTGAATAGAACTTCACTTAATGTCTGCGTCCATTTCTTGGTCCTGGTTTCTCGGTCCTCAGTCAAATAAATTGAGAAGAGCGTGAAGCTGAAAGTGAATACAGTGACTGTCGAGGGAATACGCTCACAATAAGCTCCCCTAACGTGTTATATTGTGTCGACTATAATGGGCTTCCCAAAAACCATTCATGACTTGCGTACTCATGTTCGACCTTTCTCCCGCCATTAGACAGTCATGAAGTGATACCACTTTCTAATATCGGAGTGGCTTGAAGAAATGAAATTTCTCCATCTGTCTGCCTTCTGAAACTCATTCTGCTTTGATCTCTCCCAGGTGAACACCGGCTTGGCCATAAGCCTCCTACTCTCTTTTCATCAGAGGAAATGAGAGGCCTCCGACGGCAGTCTCATATTGCAGCCGGCGTGCGACTGTGGGCAGTTCTGCGCCATTCATTTTCTGCGGAGTGCGGCGAGGCTGCCGTCACGCATGACAGCGGGGGGAAGCTGGATTCTGTGCTACTTTAGCACCGATGCAGTGAATGTCAATCACCCACCGGAGCTCTGCGGAGGCAAACTCAGTTTAGGGTTCGACCATTTGAAGGGTGCAGTGACATTTGCATGACGTGACCTACAGTATGTGAGGATGCGTGGGTGGGGTCATGCCCTGATCTGAGCCTGGCATAATAGTAACCCATGAATTCTCGCCCCAAGCTCATGACATGACGCTCACGCCTCATATAGGACGCAAAGACAGCTATTCCACTCAAAGGCACAAAAGGGGGCATGTGAACTGTGGGTCTCCTTGATATTATAATGAGTCTTCTTGGTCTGCTGATGTGCTCATAAGTATTCATTACTGGAGGGCAGAGCTCAAAGCCAGCAAAGCAAGTGGGCAAATGGCTTATGCTCAAACATGCTGACTATCAATCAAAAAGAAGAATATTCATAAACATCCATTAATGTCTTACACATTTCCTACAAAACTGCAAACTGGATTACAAACGTTCCCAGGGTTCATAATAGCTGTCGGTTCTCCCTGTCTCCTTATAAAAATTATTTTCTTTGACACAATCAAAATATAGACGATCCAGTCTGTAAAAGTGTTATTATTTCGTCAACCAAGGACTTCAGGTACCATGTGTTAAAAGTACTGTACCATAATTTGCTCAAATTCTGTGTATCAAAGAGAATGCTTTATTTTTTATTTATTTATGTATTTATTTATTTTAAATGGTGGATATCTCATTTTAGAATGAATCTCTCAATTTCTCTAATGTTGAAAAAATTCATAATATTTGATCATACAACCATAGTTTGCTATTCATTATGTTGCATTAACCATGTGCAGAACATGGGAGGATGTGTCCTGAAAAGGCAATTTTATTCTACAAAATAAGGAGAGACTGTGAGCTGTCACATTTGATTTATTAGTAATTCTGTCTTCTGGCATTTTAGTTCTCAAGTCTAACAAGACAAGAACATTTGAAAAAGAATAATTATTGCTTTGCTTATCTGTAGCTGACTTTACAGCTGCCTCTGGTAATAACATGTAAGCTTTTGTTGCTTTTGTTCAAATCCTTCGGTTTCAAGGACGCTGCTGCTGAGAGTTCCCTCTTCAGTTATGAAGGAGTAAAAGGAGCAAAATACAAATTTAGTCAGTGAGTACTGGTCTTTAACTGCAAGCTAAGCGCTGGACCGTCGCTAATTTAGTTCATTTCCATACTGCCTTAGTAAATTCTAGCATTGTAATTTTAATCATAAAAACTTAGGGTTAACCCTTCTGCAGAGCAAGGCTTGCTAAACCAGGATTAGAGTCAGGGTTTGCCCACTTACAGTGTCCAAGCGTTAAACACCAGTTAGCACAGGACTGAACCCAGTTAGTGTTAGGGTTTAAAACACAAGTACAATGTGAAAAGGACTTTAGTGTGTTCACTATAATGGGCTGAAACTAAATCCTGCACATCTGTTGCAGTGGTTTCAGTAGCCAATGCCATTGCTTCTATTACAAAATATTTCACTCACATTGTTTATATGATTTTACAACAACTCCTTCCCCTTCCATTCATCTTACAGCACACAGTCCTTGATGCATATTGTTGTGTACTAGTCATTAACAGTATTCACTAGTCAGCATTCTCTTCTCTGCATCTGTCTGTCTACCCCCACCTACCTACTCAACACACACACTCACACATACATAAATGCACATACACACCAGAACCCCATTTACACACCATCAATATTCAAATCGCACTGAGAATAATGTGTCAGGTGCTGAATGGGTAGAAATGCCCTGTTAATGACGCTTTAATGACAGAAGGTGTTACTCGCACATGTTGCTCCTTTTCTTCCACCTCCATGATTTTCTTCTCCCATCTCGTCTCCTGCTCTCGCTCCTGTTAACCGTCTGGCTCTCGCTGACCCGGCACCCTTCTCTGTTTCTGTCTCTCCCTCTCTCTCTTCCTCTCTCTCTCACTCAGGTTGAGTAATCACGGATGATGTGTGATTGCGGCACTGAGTAATGCCAGGGAGGTGAGGCTGAATAAACTGTGTGCAGGGTCACACACACTCATTAAACATTCTGGAAGGCATTTAGTGGCCCGCAGTCTTTTTCAGAACACGCATACCCAAACAAAATAAAATTAATCCAGATACCTCCAACCTTTAAATGCCCTCTCTTTGGTCCTCTAACATTAAAAATGAATGAATGTCCAATGTCCCAGTCTTGGTATGACTAAATCACATGGTTTAAACTGTACATGTCGTGAATGAATTAAAATAGATAAATAAAGATAGAGAGCAGTTCACAACAAGTTTCATTTTTAGTAAATTTACTTTCTGGCATGTATTGATAGTTGAATCTAACTTTATCTAGATCTACAGCAATGAGTATTCTTCATGATTGGGCGCCATGACCCAACAGCTACTAGTCTGATTTCAATAAAATTAGCTTGCAAATCAAAAAAATACACAAAATGATAGATAGCACTTTTAAAAACAGTAACGAAGCGCTTTACAAAGGGGTGGGAAAAAACAAAAGTAGAGAAAATGAACAGCAAAAGCATTGAAAGCAGAATAATAAATATAAAAGCAAGGCAAGAAACATCCTTACGTTTACATTTGTATTTTATACTGTGATTTTATACTTTGATACTCTTATACAGAGTGACTTATAATGATTGCAATGGTAGCCTAAGCTTCAATTCCTACATCGCCAAAATTACAAGCAACCAATAGTAAGGAGTGCAACAGTCAAAGCCTTAGTACCCTGCAAATATTCCTGGCCACACAATGACCATGTAAGACTGAAGAGCAGGGAAAAGAAATTAATTAAGCTAAGGAGAGTGGTAGAAGGGATTATTTGGGGGAATGATTAGAGAGGAGAGAGGATATGATTCAGCGAGGACAGAATGACTTCTTGATGAGGTACTTCTTGAAAAGATGAGTTTCCAAAATACAACGGAAGATGGGGAGTGAATCTGTAATCATGGGTGGAGTAGGAAGGTCATTTCTACTATTGTCATTTTCTCATTCCTTTGGTCGGGAGTCCAGAGCTGGACTTGACATTGAGTACGTTTATATGGCAATATTTTGATTATGGATACATGGTTCGAAGTAACATCATTTTGTCCTGGGATTGTTGATTAGTCAAATCTAGGTATGGCTCATTCTTAAAATTAAACTTAACACAATTTCTCTAATAAACTGGTTTACATAGATTAATTTAATAATGGGCCTACCACTTGCCACTCCACTGCACTGCGACATGTTGTTTGTTTTGGAAATGCAACATTGCTGCATCTGGTGACCTTTGACATGTGCAGCTTGAAAAAATCAAAAGAAATCCGACTAAGGGGTTTACATGCCCTAAAAAAAGTGTGTTAACTGGATTATGCTTACTCTGATTATGACCTTAATTCTCATTAATTCTCATTATTAACATGACAATTTCAATAGTCCAATTTCAATAGTCCAATTTCAATAGTCCAATTTCAATAGTCCAATTTCAATAGTCCAATTTCAATAGTCCAATTTCAATAGTCCAATAGTATCAAGTTATTAGAGTGCATGTAAACATACTCACTGACCAGTGGAGTGTAATGACATATGTAGACAGCACTCCATCCAGCACCATATAGAGGCTGGCCGCAGTCTGACTGTACGGAGGTGGGGAATGGCATGTTGACTTCAGATGAGATGCTGGACATGCTGAAGTCTGATGACAGCCACAAATCTGTTCACAGAATACAAATTACCCTCTGGAGCTCCTCTGTACCGTTCCACCACCACCAACCACCCTAACATCATCTTTGTCTGCCCCCACACTGACGTCCCATAGACAGTGTCCCCATATTCGCCGCTGAGGTCTAGCAAGGAGCTGACAGCCAACTTGACCAGGCAGCCAGGTAGCCATCGTCACCTGGTTTTAGGCTCATTATTGTGCTCACTGCAACTTTCTTCAAACCCTTACCCACATTGTATTTGAACATCTCAAATCTGTTCAGGAGAATTTCAGGGAGGTTGAAAGCTAAGAACAGACCCCTCACTGCAGTGCAGAATGACTCACACAATTTATACAGCACTTTGTGGATAATAGATGAGAAATAGCAAACTACAAAGCACTCACTTGAATAAAATGTACCCTGCAGTTAGTGGTGATGGAGCCGTTAAATGACTTATTAAATCCTCTCAAGAGTCCCAGTTTGTGTAAAGCAATACTTTTGAGTTGAGCTGACATAAAAAGGAAGACATCATTCTTTTATAAGTTGAAAAAGCAGGCAGCAAGCAATGCATGTTAAAAATGTGGGGATGAAGGGAGAAAAACAGAAGGAGAGAGAAAAAAGTATGTTTTGCACTAGTTTGTGTTTGTGTGAGTGAGAGTGTGTGTTCTTGTATGTGCATGAGCGTGTGTGTGTGTGTGTGTGTAAGCATGTGTGCTTTTTTCTGTTTGTGCACCTCTGACATTTATCTGTGCGGTTTATCTAAAAGCAATCTGGCCTGCTGCTATTGAGTGCAGACAAATAGGCAGTGCTGTATAAAGCATCGCTGCTCTACACAGTATAGCGCAGCGTAGTGCCAAAGAAGTAGAAGGATAATGCCATCCAGCCATCTATATGTAATTCTATTCCAAGAATGTGCCATTGAACTAACCCATATCCCAATTATGGCTGCAATACAAGAACATTGTCTACATAATCCATAATCCAACACCGGGCTGCTTCGTGATAGGACACACACACACACACACACACACACGCATACACTGCAGCGAATTTGTACATGGAGCCATGCATACAGTATGCAGACACATGCACATACACACTGGCAAATGCACACACATGTAAATAACCATGATACACACATCATACCCCCCACACACATACAGTAGTACACAAATCCCCCAACCTCTGACGTCACACACACACACACACCCACACACACACACACACACACACACACACATTCTCTGAACACCCATACAAACCCGCATCTACCTAATTTACTCGTCTGATCCTTGTGAGATCAAATTTGTTATTCTTATTATTATCATATAGACAGAAACATCGCAATTAACTGTGCGCAGCATGGTGAACCATCAGGAAGAGCTTTAGCAATAACAATAATGAACCTGTACTGTGTTAAACATTACTGCAACCTGAACGGGAAGAAAATTACAAATGAGAAATAAAGCACTTTGAGGACGGCTCAAGCATACTCCTGAGACCAGGAGGGGAACAGATACACGCACACCCACACTATTCCTTGATGGCATTCTCGCCAAATCTAAATAGTCGATAAGCGCGTCTAACCCGCGAGAAGAGAGGTTTCTAATTTATTGCTTCCATGAAGACGCAATCCATGATCGTGAGAGGGTTGGCAGACACACTGTGCATGTAACTGCCTGTCAAGCGGCGCACAAGCAAAGGATTGGGTTTTGGGAAGCAGGGAAGCATGGTTTGAGGTAAATTGACACTATACCTCCTATCAGTTATACAAAGCAGTTTTGATGGAAGCTGGTTAGTCAAGCCTGCTGTTCTCGTACTTGTCCTATATCCATCCTCAAAAGATTTTCTAAGAACATGAATGCCGCACTCAGATTCTTGGTAAACGATCACATTAGTTTTCAAGTTGCTATAAGCTTAAAAAAACAAGTTCTGATGTCGCTCAGCGTACAAGGAAATGGAACAACCTATGATATCAACGCCTAAAAACAAAAAGCATCATTAACTGTTTTAGTATTTTCCTCATTTTCACAACATTTAAAACCCCTAAACTGTCTGTTGCCATAGCATGAAAAGCACATCTTCACCGTAGCCTAACTGTAACACACTACTATGGAACACCAACACATTGAACGTCGCATAGAACATAAATGCACTGAGACACAGTAGCAGTCATTAGAGTCACTTTAAGCCCTTCTTCTCCTCTCTACTCTTCCCTTCTCAATTCTTCTTTCTCTCTCCGACAGTACAGGCACTAATGGAGTTTGGATTAGGCCTGAGGGAGAACTGAGAAGACAGGCATGGAGGGAGGGAGGGAGGTGGAGGGAAGGAGGGAAGAAAGGAGAAGTGAGAAAGAGCAATGAGAGACGGTGGGAATCATTGGTGTTGGTATCAGTGCTAGTATTAGCACTGTTTTTTATTTTTGGAAGTATAAGCATTTGTAATAGAACTAGTTTCATTTATCCTTTACAGAGGTTTGTCTCACTGATGTTTGCACCTCTTGCAGCTTGCCTCTTGCACCTCTTTTACAAAGGAGACCTTCCCCGGGGTAAAAGGACAACCATGCATACATTACATAGAACAGAGGCTCATTAAAACAAGCGGAACATTACAAGGCATAAAAGGAGATGTGGGAAGAGAAGACATGCTTGAGGGATGAGGGTGGAAAGGAGTGACTGAGCAGAGGAGAGGGGCAGGTAGGGAAGTGAGATAGATGGAGTAAGGGGAGAGTCTGTGTGTAAGAAAAAGCAAAAAGAAATGCAAAAAAAAAAATGAGGAAATGACAGAAAAAAGACAAGTGGGAGAGGAGAACATGGGTGAGAAAGAAGAAAGACAAAAAGAAATAGACAGGTGAGTCAGAGAACGAGGGAGAGACTGACTTTTGATGTTCTTTAATAAAACATTTCTCACAAAAAAAACCTCAACATCCACACACACACACACACACACACACACACATCCATCAACTCACTCACCTCATAGCAAGGCATACAGTAGTGTACCCCATCTAACCCCACAGCAACTTAGCCCCTTCATCGCCAACCAGAACCAGAGGAAGAGGAAGGAAAGAAAGTGAAAGAGGGCAAAGAGGGAAAGAAAAGGAATTAAAGAGCACCAGGGAGAGAGAGAGAGAGAGAGAGAGAGAGAGAGAGAGAGAGAGAGAGAGAGAGAGAGAGAGAGAGAGAATAGGTGATGTGTCCCAGGTGTGTGCTCTATCCTCAGCAGTAGTTAGTAGCAAGGCACGGCAACGCCTCAGCCATCCGTCACCATGGAGATAACAAGCTGTCAGGGCCAGAGAGCATCATGGGCCACAGAGGCCAGTCACTCTGCTCGAACACCACGGGAGCCAATCAGAGACACAAAGAGAGACAGCGAAGGGGAGAGAGTGAGATAATGTGAGAGGAAGAGAATGATAGTTACTGGCATCGAGAAGCGCAAAAAAGAAAAGAAAAGAAGGGGGGGGAACCAAGAGCAAAGAGTGGATAGAAGAAAGAGAGGATGACGAGAAAGGGGGAGCAGAGGGTGCAGAACGTCTGAGAATGGCAGGACAATGCTAATTTGAGAGAAAGAGAGAAAAGGAGAGGGGGGAAAGAGAGATAAGGTGAAGTGTGTGGAGTGGTAATGATGATGGGAGGGGGTAAGGAAAGGACAGCGCTCCATAGCCGTACATCTATCAATTCCCTGCACCTAAACAAGTCATATACATTTCTAAGCTGCTCATTTCTGTCCTGAAATGCTGTATAATCATTACTTTGCATTTCCATTTTAAAAACACAGCTAAAAAAGCCCATACAATGTGCCAGCTTTGCAATTACACTACAATTTAGGAGTCTAGCTGTTGCCATTATCCAAAGTACTGCACAAAATGTGCGACAGTAGAAGTATTCAGAATCTCTGAATCCCAATTTGCAAAAACAAAGTGCAGCAGACCAGAATGCAACAGTAATGAGAGGATTGCTCTTTTAAACAATCTGTGGAATATTAGAACATAAAACTAGATTATATAATAAAACAAATGTGATATTTCAAAACTACACGCCCAAAGGGACGACACATACAGAACTCCGGAGAGGATGCAGTGTACTTTCAAACAAGTCGGTACATGACAAAGGACACTCAGCACAATGCTTGGGTCTTGTCACACACTTGAGTAGATGAAAAACTGCTCTCTCTGTTACCTGCTAGCGTGAGTGACAGTCTCTGTCTCTCTCTTACTCAACAACACACTCACAGAAGCTGCAATCTCTATTTTCTAGCATGAGTGACTGGTGACTGGTCAGGTTACACCGAATGCCGCTAATTGCGTTGTCTGATGGATAATGGTGTGTGAATGATCTGACGCGTTCTCATCTTGATTTGGAGAATGAAATGGTGATGAGAGGCAATCGTCACCCTTTAATGAGATACAATACAATAGGTTCGATGGACAGTATGCAATCCACTGAGTGTACAAAATGTTCAGTCCACTCGCTCTTTGCGTGAAAACCGACTAGGTGAAAGCTATAATCCCTTATTGATATCACCTATACAATCCACTTCAGTCATGTGGATGAAGGGGAGAAGACAGATTGAAGAAGGGTTTCTAAGCCTTGAGACAACTGAAACGGAAACATGGATTGCGCAAACGTGGGTGCAACTCAATATTGGGAAGGTGGTAGAACATATACTAGGGATACTGGGTGGGCGTCTGCATTCACCGCAGACCAGTGTACTGTGTATGTGTGTGCGTGTGTGCGTGTTTGTTTTTCAGCCTTTTCTCAGGGAAGATTGTTCTTTTTCAGCATCGCCCCGCTTTGCCCTCACACACACACACAACACACTCACATTCTGGAGAACAAGGGAACAACCAGCTTATGTAGCAGTTTTGGAGTTAAAGAAGGAAAGAGAAATACCCATTTACATTGCCTGCTCCACTTCTACCTGCCGGTTCAGGGAGTAAAAAATGTCCGGTCACAAACTCGCTTCTCTAACCTTCAAGTTATTGCTGAGAGATAGTTGTGTGTGTGTGTGTGTGTGTGTGTGTGTGTGTGTGTGTGTGTGTGTGTGTGTGTGTGTGTGTGTGTGTAGTGTCTGGGCAGCTAGGGGTGAGGATTTTCATTATCTTATTACATGTCTGACAAGTCTGCCCATATCTCATCTGACGTACTGTGAGAAGACACACACGACACTTCAAGTCCTCATTTACCAGCATGCTGACCAAGACTGACATTATATGTGCGTGTGTGTGTGTGTGTCTGTGTGTGTCTGTGTGTCTGTGTGTAGGTGTGTGTGTACCTGTACGTTTGGACATGCACTTGAGTGCTTATGTGTGTGTTTCAAGACTGATATGCAACTGCCTAGGTGGGTGCAAAAGCGACGGCGTCCAAATTTGTGTCTTTCAGTGTGCGGCATAGTAATGAGTCCATTGAAGGTGAGTGAGAGCGTGTCGGGACACATCTAATCTGCTATCAGTCCCAATTGGAGTGAAGTGACAGCTGCCATCTCTATGCCAATACAAGGCAAAGCAACACAGATAACAAACCTTCGATGTGCACTGAGAGGGAAATACAGAAATAGGTATAACAGGTGTAAAAACAGGTCAAATAAGCTGGTTTAAACACATACATACATGCCAGTACAGACACATACCTGACTATTACAGACAAAGAGTGAGTGAGGGAGCAAAGGAGGGAGAGGGAATGAGGGAGAGAGAGAGGGACAGAAGGAGGGAGGGGAGAGAGACGGAGGAAGAAAGGGAGGAGAGGGAGAGAGAGATAGGGAGGGAAAGAGCAATAACAGTCTTCAACTCAGCTATCAAATAAATTATGTGAAACATGGTCGTGAGATGAAGAACGGAGTTTGAAGTTAATGAGAGAAGGATAAGAGTTTACCTATATTGTACAATAGTGTGTGAGCGTGCAGTGTGAAGAACGAGAGAGAGAGAGAGAGAGAGAGAGAGAGAGAGAGAGAGAGAGAGAGAGAGAAGGAGTGTGTGGGGTGTAATATAGAGAGGTGCTCCAGGTGCTCTGCTGTAGGCAAGCGTGGGAGAGCATCAGTGTGTATGTGTGTGTGTGTGTGTGTGTGTGTGTGTGTGTGTCACAGAAGGCCTCTCACAGCTACTGAGTGGTGGACAGAATTATTGATCTGCAAAGAGACAGTGAAACAAGCACTTACTGCTGTGTACACACACATACACACAAAAATACACACACATACATACACAGCAGTGGTGCACTAATCTGGACAAAGTACTCCTATCAGTTCATTTCACAGATAACTTGCACTGAGCACCAGCAGAATACTATCTGATGATGCTGAAATGAGGCTTATCTATCCGCCCGAGAGATCAGTACTCGGTCCTCACAAGGTTAAGGTCTGGAGCATCTTAGTAGTTCATATTCATATTTCATATTCAGCTCCTGACCTTTGTTGCATGTCATTCCCTCTATCACTTTCCACTGTATACTAAAACTTAAAACTAAGCATTTGTACACAATTCGGTCACTAGCTACAGAATCCAGCTTATCCATATATAACTGTCTTCTACTTTGGTATGATCAATGCACACACACAGACACACACACACACACACACACACACACACATCCTTGTTCCAGTGCACCAAGCATCAAACACCAAACCCTTGCTCCTGTACAAGTCCCACACATACAGTCGATGCACACACACATAGTCAAGTCCTACACAGCAGCAGAGGCACAAAGGCTATGAATATACTGCCATCCCACACACACAAGAACACACACACACAGACACACACACACACACACACACACACACACACACACACACACACACACTAAAGCAAGCTTCGACAAGCTTCTCTATGATAATGCAGTCACAGTAGCCAAAAGTAGCACCTCATTAACAGGCATGGTGACCAAGACTGTGTGTATGTGTGTAATTGAACTGAGGACTGTGTGTACCTGTGCTATCTGTGAGCATGTATGTGTATGTGTGTGTGTGTGTGTGTGTGTGTGTGTGTGTGAGTGTTTTGTTGATAACTAATTAAATCATTATATTCTAACTCCCCCTATTACTGTCTGGCAAGGAAAGATGATTAATCTGAGAAAGTGTTGTCAAATGGAGACAGCCCTGTGTAGGTGTGTGTGTGTGTGTGAGTGTGTGTGTGTGTTCTTGCCTCTCCATCTTTATAAGATTCAACCCCAGGAAAATCACCTCAACTATCAACTTTCACACATAACACACACATACTCTCTCTCTCTCTCTCTCTCGCTCTCTCTCTCTCTCTCAAACACACACACACACACACACACACACACACACACACAGTTGTGTCTCTCCATGTTTAACATGCTTACAGTTTGAGCCACCATGGGTGTCCAGCAACCAATGGACTGCGGTAAAAGCTCAGGCGATGTGAAATAAGATTTGGAGAGTGTGTGTGTGCGTGTGTGTGCGTCTGTGTGTGTGTATGTGTGTGTTAGAGAGAGAGAGAGCGAGAGAGAGAGAGTGTGTGTATGCAGAGGCGTGTTTGTACCCTGTGGTGAGGGGCCAACTGAGAGTAGCAGAGCTCAGCCATTAGGAAGCAGTGTAAAATCCCTCTAAAACCTCTTTTCCTCCAAACATCAAAGACCGAGTCTGAAAGGCAAACAGAAAGACTGACTAAAAGTCTCGCCTACCGGTTTTGTCTGTCTAACTGCCTGCAGTAGCTTTCTGTCTGTATGACTTTCTAGCTGCCTATTTGTCTGATTGTCAGTAACACATATTACCCTGGTATTAGTCTGTCTTCACTGGCTTCCTGTAAACGCATGTATTGATTATAAAGTCATACTTCTGATATGTCATGACATGGCCTCTTGCCGCAACACTTCACTGATTTTCTATCTATTGTCAGGGTCTCAGTATTTGAGTCCATTCAAGTCCAAAACCATTAAGTTAGAATAGCCTACAACCTACCATAACTTCCATCTTAACATCCATTCCTTTTTCTTTATTATTTATCCAAATAGGCACCAGGGATATGATGGGATGGGTAATTACTCTCAGCACCAGGCCAAATTCAGGACAAATGAATGTTATTGGTGATTAAATTGGTTTTGATTCTGATCCATGGATGTTTAAACATATAGGTCCTAAAGAGTTGGGTTAGGGTTAGGGTTTGCTTTTTTTTTTTTTTTTTTTTGTGCATGTAATGCCATGCAAACTAGCTGTAGTATTTATTTCCCCAATACTTCATAACTTCTTATTCACAACAAGACTTTTTGCAGTGTGATCACTTTTTTGTGTATTACTGTAAAGCACTTTGTAACTTGTGTTAAGAAAAGTGCTATACAAATAAAGTTTATTGTTATTATTATCAGTTTAACTATTCAGAAAGGTTGCTATCATTACTGCCAAACATAGGTATCTTCATCAACAAGTCAGGTAGTTAAGGGAGAGGGTAGTCCATCTAAGACGCCAACTTTAAGAAGCTGGTCATTAGGATATATGGTCTATCTGTCTAGCACCACACTTTGGTTAAACAATGTGCCAAGTCTTTACAGCTTGCAATGCCTCTTCAGTTCCCAGCATCTCTATAAAAGTGTTCATCAGCCGTTTTATTCTCTTTTGTCAATGCAGACAGCATAACTCCTCTGTGAACGTTTGCCATAGACTACTTGTAATAATTCACAACACATAGGCCAACCTTTAAAGCACAAAGGCAATGTGTTTGCTGGTGGGAACAGGTGCATGGGAACTGGTCAAAAAGGGGTTGGTTCTCTATGGGCTGGATGGGCTACTCACATTAGGGTATACTGTTGGAAAGTCTTATTCCCACACAGACGCCTCCAAACTTTGGCATGGACAAAAAGCAACATGCTGTCCAAGAGAAATTATTATAATCTGGCACATGTTGATTTATTTGTTGCATGGTCTCCCTTTTTACTTTTGCAGGCCAGACTTTAAGAGACATGAAACAAGCAGGAAAAGCGGGTACACAGGCTACTGCCAATTCATTATAATACCCGTTATATAATAGATACAGCCAACCCACAACATTTCTATTTTACTTTTAAGCGCAAATTATTTCATTTTTGGATGTGATGTGTCAACAAGTCCAACTCAGGTTACTTAGAGCTACATTATGACAGTTTAATTGACAGACACCTATGTGAGCATTTGTCGCACAAACAACATAAACAACATAACCTGGCTATTGTTGGATGACATTAAGCCCAACAATGAACCGGCACTGCCAGCCCTAAGTGGATTAATCTTAAAAGACATGGTGTGCAGAACAGGGTGCACTTACAACGCATAATCAAGCGAGGTGTGCGGCGCTCTTTTTAGAGAGCATGTATGCTCCACAACATGATTTGAATACATTTCTTAGTGAATAAGATCTGAAAATCTGCACTATTAGCTCAAGATTTAATAGTGAGGAGTGAAAAACTGCATAATTACCCATCCATTCTGAAAAAAGGGCCTTCGTCATTTCGCCCTTACATGTACACACACACACACACACACACACATACACACAAACACAGACATATTCCATTGTTGAAGCAGTGCAATGTTGAACATTGGGTGCAATTGTAGAAAGATGCCAAATTCGGCACTTACTTTGAGAAGATACTGGAATGTCTGCTACACTGGAGGACCAAATCCACAAAGATAAGGAGAGGGGGGGGGCAGTGAGGTAGGGAGGTGAGTTCAGGGCCAAGATGGATGAAAATGCAACAACAGACACAGAACGTACCATAAAGAGGAGAGATAGTGACGTTGCAAAAGTGGGTGATGGATAAAGAGAAAAAAGGGAGGAGAGGATACGGAGGGGAGGAGAGCACCAGGGTTAGATAAGAGGATGAGAAGAGCGGTGGATGAAGGGATGAGGAGTTGGAGGGATGAGAGGGACCGAATGTGGAATGAAAGGTGCATAAAGAGATAGAAGGGGGTAAAAAGGATGGGAGCGAACAGAGAGGAGTGATAAAGGAAGACAAACATGTGCCGTGGACGGCCAATCGTCTGCAGGTTTGCATTCCAACCAAAGACCACAGCAGCTGATTTCACTGATTAGCAACACTTCAACTCAAGAGGAGGAACTAATCAGTGAAATCAGCTGGTGTAGTCTTTAGTTGTAATGCAAACCTGCAGACTCTAGAGACTCCACGGTACATGGTTACCTACTCCTGGGTTAAGGTGACAGAATGATGGACAGAGGGGAAGAGAGGGGTTTGCTGAAGCTTGGGAACAGTGAAAAACAGTGAGTTGATGTTCTAGTCTACAATAAAACATATTAGACTGAGACACCATATACATTGTATGGCTTGAGAGGAAATAAAACCACTTGAGAGGGTATAAAACCACAATGGTTGAGAGCTAGGCTAAAGGTGAAAGGTGTTGTGGGTTTGATTCCACAAATGTAATACAGAATAGGGGCTTAAGGACATGAATATGAAAATATGAAAAGTTTGGTTATGGTTACAAATAGACAAGGGTTAGAGTTACTGCATATGGTGTCAAAACTACAAAGGTTGAGTGCTAGGGTTAAGTTAAAGAGTTGCACATCCACCAGTGCAATACGGAACATGTACTTGGAGACCATGTGAATGGATAGGTGAACCACTCGGGTTAGGAGTCAGGGCAGAGGGTAATGGAGGTCAAGGGTTCAGGTAAAGGTTCTTATTATTAAAGGATATGGGCTGGAGACCATGCGGATGCACCAGTTGCGAGGGCAAGTGGTCTGCTTGAGGCAGAAGAAGACCACGGGTGCCAGCTCTGGGAAGGGCACCACCAGGGTGCTTAGGTCACTGCCGATACTGACATCATCACCCGGCCCCACTTCCTCGATGATGTCATCAGCCTGCGCCGAGCCGTAGTCGTCACACAGCCCTGGCCCTGCCGGGGAAACGCCCCCCAGCGGCACAGGACACTCCTCGCTCGTCATGGCAACCCAGCCCAAATCTGAAAGACAATGGGGGTTGACACTGGGTTAAGATGAATCATGTCACATCATTATCACATTGTTTAAGAAACTACAGATCCCTAAGTGATTTTAGCTAATTCAATGCCTGTCAGGATTTGACTATCACACAATGTTTGTACCACAGCAAATTTGAATGTGTTTAATTCACAAAACAAGGTTTGATTGGACAAAGAGGCTTTTGGACAGCTAGGCAGTTCAGGCCTGCTTACTTCAACAGCCACCCTAGGCCGCTATATCACCCAAACCCCATAACATCACCTAACAACTCTTACCACGCAGATATTTAATGCTACTCCTTTTCTAATGCAGGTTTAATACCCCAAAGGCCCATTAGTCTCTTGCTGTCTCTTTGCCCTGCAAAAGCAAATGCATTTATTGTAAACAAACTTGTCAGCATAACACAGTACATTGCTCACTGATAACAATCACCTCTCACAATCACACACACACAGAGGGGTACGACAGCGGAAAGTAAATCAATGTCAACAGTCATTGCACATTCATTGACGATTCACTTAGCCCCGTCACAGTGCTCTGGGAGAGGAAATGGCTTTCTATCTCCCACCACTTAGCTCATGAATGGATTCACTTTTATCTATGAATACAGCACACATCCACAAACATACACACATGCACGCACAGACACACACACACACACACACACACACACGCACACACATTCACGCACATGCATATGTGTACGTATGATCAAATGTACAAATTCACACATACACTACCAGTCAAAAGATTGGAGACACACATTTTTCTTTATTTTTACTATTTTCCACATTTTAGAATAATAATAAAGACATCAAAACTATGAAATAGCACAAATGGAATTATGCAGTGACCAAAAACAAATCAAAACTTTCTTATATTTTAGATTCTTTGAAGTAGCCACCCTTTGTTGCCTTGATGGAAAGGCAAAGGCTTTGGAAAGAAATTCATACATAGGCATCAACTTCGCTATTTATATTTGTCTAAGAAGCAAAATTCCAGCATTTAAGCAGAAGCCTTTAGATCAAAATGGCTTAGATGAATAATGAAAAACATTCAATCAGATGTGTCCAAACTTTTGACTGGCAGTGTATCACTATATGCAGACTATTGCACACATGCACACATTCACAACAGAGAACACAATCGCGCATAAAATTCTGCTTGCAGTACATCAACTCATGCAAAGGAGACAGATACTGCGGAGCTTCTGCACAGAAGTCTACTTGTCGAGACTGATTGCTGGCAAAGGCGGTCCACATTTTGTGTCTTAGGTTTAAAAAAGGCAAAAGAAGAAGAATAATAAGGCAAGAGAAAAGAGCAAAGAAAGAAAGAAAGTGACAGACTGACTTTGAATGAAACTTTATCCGTTCGGCCCAGCCACCCGTCCATGCATCAAACCGGCCAGCCGGCTAGCGCAAGCCAACCAGTGGCAGCCAGAGTCTAAGTGAATGTATCATAACATATTGGACTTGGGTAGTCCTCTTGCTTTTAACTGGCAGCCCAGGAAGGCAGCCAGCAAGAGGCAGGAAGCCAAGCAAAGGCTGGACACGCATACTTGGACATACGCACACTCTCGCACACACACACAAACACACACTGGCTGCTTTATTGTTTCAGACTTGCATTGATGCAGAGGTAAAAGTGATGTTAGAATTGTTTAAGCATGCTGCGTGTGTGCATGTGTGTGTGTGTGTGTTTGTGCGTGCATTATCTTTGTGTGATTGCTTGTGTGACTTTTGCGTACGAACGTGCATGTGTAGGTGTTTTCCATTTACGCGTATGTGCTTGCGTGTGTGCATGCATCAGTGAATGCGTTTATATTTGTACTAAATCCTACAGTAGGATTAGGTGCCAGTGGGGGAGCGGTCTTTGTTTATGTAGGATAATGATATTAAGGGCTATTCATTACAAGCTAGGAAAATAGGACAGTGGCGATTCAGTAGCCTGTCTCTTTGGAGCTAATCCGCTGACAACATGTTAAACCAGGTGGGGACATCAAAAATGGCTTGTAGCATTTAAAAGGAGAACGTTGCATACCACACATAGTGATACACATAATATGGGCAGAAATACACATTAAGTAGCTCACCGCCTTTGTGTCATCTATTATTATACCTGTCTATCCATCCATCATCTCATAGATAGATAGATAGATACATACATACATACATACATAATACAAACTATTATTGAAACTGAACTAGTGTTATGTTTCTCAACAGCTGCTTCCTGTCGAGGCAGGAAGTTTAGCTCTGATTCTGCCGTGTTTTATGCCCATGACAAAGCTTCTTAGAGAGCCCCCCCAGCTATTCTCAGTGACTAGATGTAAACAGGAGACCGCTTTGTAGAAGTGGTGAGAGGGAGTATGTTTAATTCTGCATAAGAAAGTTTGTATGCCTATGTGTGTGTATGTATGTATGTATGTATGTAGGTATGTATGTATGTATGTATGTATAGACTGTGTGTCCATGCGTTTATGTATGTCATCTAACTTTTGTTACCTGCACCAGGAATATTTCTTTCTGATGACGACGGATGCATGTGTGCGTGTGTGTGACAGAGAGAGGGAGAGAGCGAGAGAGAGAGAGAGAGAGAAAAAGAGAGAGAGGGAGAGAGAGAGAGAGAGAGAGAGAGAGAGAGACTACGCACAAGGCCCTTACTGCTGTGTTAGCACTCACACACATAAACACACTCATATTCCCTCAACATACACACACTCACACATTAACACCCTTAATTGGGGTAACGGATATACAGTCACCCATTTAGCTGCGCTACGTGCTAAAGGCTGTGATGCGCCATGGGAAAACATGCTTTCCCCCTCCCACACACACTCACTGCGACAGTCTGAGACAGACACACAAGAAGAGGCTCGATGGAAGACGAGAGCGAAACATACAGAGTATCCATAAGGTGGTTTAAGCAGCCCACTACATGACTCTTCATTTCAATCCATTTGGGAAATCTGGCTCCTGACTGTGAAGATGAGATCCAAGTATTGCCAATTTGAATATAAAAAGCTGTGTGAAGCTGTATTTTCAACCTTTGCTGGGTGTTTACACTTAGATGTGGAAACCTGACGTGTAAAACCCATGGGATTAAAATAATGAATAAAAACCTCAATGAGTCATTGAATGAGCTTGGGAATATCAAGTGAATTAACCAGAGGCTTGAGATAAGGAATCATGTCCCTTTTAAGTTTCACATGAGTTTCCAAATCTATTTATCTAATGATTATAAGTTACAGTATTGTGTATGTTCAGAATTAAATTAAAGACTACTAGTTGTGCACTTTCAGGCAGTGTATAACATTCCTGCTACAAATTATATGCTATGTCTACACAACTTCAAGCACGTTGACTGTTCAAAACAAATGTACTTTCAAATGTCTATGATTCTTCTGTAACAAATGATTCATTGTACATAACCTTATCTAAGCATTACTGTAAACCAGCACTGCACAAAGTCGCAAAACATCATAACTCCAATTTTGGTGATTTTTATGGTTTCCCTTCAATTGAAGGATTACATGCTCCTCCATGGGCTGAAAAAAGGTATTATTCATACTTATGAAACCCTTTCAAGGCCCATAATTGTATAGACTCAAAAGTACATGGTGATCAAGTTAAAAACAAGGCTGCTTTTCTTGATATATCTCCAACATGTTGTCATGTTGGCGATATGAGGTTTCCACCCGATAGAGAGGATAATTAAGTTTCATGTGGCAAGCCACTAAACTACTAAACAGGTAAGAAAAATATCCAGTTTTGATATGCTCCACAACATATTATATTATATTAGGCTATATTATTTTATATTATGTGATTAAACTCAGTTTTGTGGCTTTGGAAGGCAGTGCAAATCCACTGTGGGAGGAATCAGGAGACAAGAACAGATACAACAGCTGACATACTGTAGCATATAATCCTCAATTTCTACAAGAAAAAGTTATTACAAAGTGCCCCCCTGTAATGTTGCATTATGAGTTTCAAAAGTTATAATGATGAGTGGGGAAAGTTGTGGGTGAGGATGAGGGTTTTTTTTAATTTAATTTAATTTTTTTCAGCAGAAAAACCAGCTGTGTTAGAAGTGTATGTGTGTGTGTGTGCGTGCGTGCGTGTGTGCGTGCGTGCGTGCGTGTGTGTGTGTCAGGTGATTTGGGACAATGCTGAGCCCAGCACAGCGCTCACAGACAGCCAGGGATCTGACTGTCACACCAACTTAACACAGCGCCATGTCTTAACTTCTCTTAAAGTCTCTCTCTGTCTCTCTGTCAAAACACAGAGAAAGAAACACAAATACTATCACTTGAGTACACACATGCACACGCGTGCACACACACACACACACACACACACATACACACTCATGGGACCAGGTCGTGCAAGAACATTGGGCATATGAAGAAACAGGGGGCAGATCCCTGAAGAATGATTCTGTCCCAGAGGGGTGTGTGTGTGTGTGTGTGTGTGTGTGTGGATGTGTAGGTGTGTGTGTGTGTGTGTGTGTGCGTACGTCTGTGCGCATGTGTGTGTGCGTGTGTGAGCCATGAGAGACTTAATGCACCAATGGACCATTCAGACACAGACAGTGGCTAATGCTATTAGAATCATTTCAGAGCAGGGATCCCTTGGGAACACAACTTGAAAACACACACTACTCACAAATACTACCCGCACACACACACTACATACACACGCACGCACACACACTCCCTGTCTTGTCAGCTATATCAGGCAATGCTTCATCCAGTGACTTGAGACAAACCAGCTTTGACACCTATCGCTGAGTGATCAAAACAACACATTACATTGTTACTGAGACTATCAATATATTGGAGAGAGTATAATGTATTTAAAAACTAGCCACTGACAGAGGAGCCAACACTGAATAAGATGGATGGCTTTCTGACAGTGCTATAAAACAGCCTTCTAAAAGGTGATAAATGTGAGTCTCTCATAATGGAAGCCTAGAAGAGCATAATTCCTGCAGTTGGCAACTTTGCCAACCCTTAATCTGTCTAGTTTAGAGTCATTGTAATATTTAAGTATGTCAGCATAAGTGGACTAACGGACATGATGAAGCACATTAAGTGCAAGTAGGTAAGTAGGATTTGATAAACCGCACAGAGCAGACGGAAATAATCACTCCCCTGGCTTTAAGTTCATTATGAATCTTTTTTGCTTTATTGTTTTCTTTCACGATTTCAGTTGCGTGCTTCTGTCATGAGATTGAATCAAGAGGTTTCATTTGACTCATATGACAACATACCACATCATCCTGGCTCCAGTCTTCATAGCACCTCAAATATAATGACCCATGTGCTCTACTTAGAAACGGCCTGGGACATCCAAAGAGCAAGGGAAAAAACACAAAAACAAATCAGTGTAACTGTCTAGCTCAGCCATTGTTACTGGGGCACAGCACCTAGAATATTTCTCCTTAGAAAGTAAACGAGGCAGAGAACATGCTGCATCGACACTATCTGTGACTGGCTGTCACAGGGCGGCATGCAAGGGCTTCAGTAATTCGAATGCTCCATGGTTTGCCAAATTCAAGTTATAATCAGACTGTGACAGGCAGCATCAACAGCACAGTCCCCAGAGCTCAGTATCACTCCACTGGTGAATTTGGGCAGCAAGTGGGGTGGTGATTATTAAAAGATGAATTTAATAGACCTGAACTGAAGACAAAAGTATTGTGATGACAAATCTATTCTGGGAAGATCCAAAAACCACTGCAGTTTGTTTGAAAACTACTGCAAGACTGAACTGAACTGATATGAACTGAAATGAACTAGGCTGAGTTTCCCCAAAGCCTCTTAGTTATAAAACCAGCTGTGCTCCATTGGCTTACAGTGGAATAAAGATGATGTTAGAGCTAGTATACTTTTGGGAAATACAGCTTTGAACTGAGCTACGCTGGCCTATAGTGAACCCACCCAGCCTGCTACAACAAGGACAAAACACTGAGTGATCTACACACAAAGTCCTGACCTATAAAAATGTATGATGAAAAAAATGAGGTAAAACAACACCCAGTTTTACATTATTTGTTGCATTTGTCTATGTAGCCATGACAACCAAACACGTTTATGACGCACTATTCCACTATTTCAAAATGCCACCACCTGCTTTAAAACCTCTTACTGTAAAACCAAAAGATAGCGGCCGCGAGGCACATGACAAAGAAAAGACACTGCACCTTGCGTCTTTTAAAGCAGAGCGGAGCGCTTCATAAAGTAGTGACAATGTAAACTTTTTAGAGGATTACACATAATGTGTTAGCTGACCAATCACAATGGGTTCTTCTGCATCCATCTGTTGTTTGTTTATGTAACCTAATATTTAACTATTATTTATCTCACATATTATTCTATTTTATGGTGTAGACAGAACACTTAGCTAAGCTATTGTCAACACAAGAGTGGGATAAGTTCAATGCATGCAGCACTGCATCATGCCACAGATCACACTTCCATTGGAGAACAGCAACATTAGGATAACAAAAATGCTTCATATGTTGGATTCAAACCCAACAGTTTCATCATGCTGTGTTTTTGTTAAGTCAGGTAGTTTGTTATGTAATCTTGGCATTGAAAAGGGTTCAAATCCACAGCCGCTGCAGTAAAATGGGTTTTAACCTGCAGCCACAGCCAGATTCTTTAAAGGTATTCCAGTTGGTAGGTGACATATGGCTGTCAGACCCATCTCCTGCTTCCACTATTATTATCCTGACTCGGCAGAATAGCCAGATGCACTCAGACATTAGCTATGGATCACAGACCAGCCGAGTGGGCAAATTTACCTCTGTTAGCCATATGCTTTTACGAAAGCAACATTTTATTGGTTCATACTGAAATGCCGTTTTGCAGAAATGTATCTCAGAATGGAGCAAAGTGTTTAAGCTGCTGTGGCAGCCAACAAGCTGTGTTGAGAATATTCAAGGTTCGCTGCTCTAAGAGTTTGCTTTGGCCTAACCAAAGAATGGGATAGCTTTTTTTTTTTCTTTTTTTGTTTTTACTAATTTCAGTCAGTTCATAGTCAATTTAAATTTTTAGAGGCAATTGACAGCCCTACTGTGTATGTTTGCAAATACTACATACAGTATTGTTTGGCCTTTGTCGCATATCATTTTTAATCATGAGCGACTGATGAAAGATTTGCTTTGCCTCTCCTTTAATCTTTTTCATTTGTAATCCAGCTCCTTGATTATCAATACACTGATCTCTTAAATTTGCTGCATCCTGCATCTTCCTTTTAGAATTTTAAGTTTCTAATTCTGATTTAATTTATTTTTCTCTCTCAATTTCTACTCTTCCCATTCCTACCTCCTTGTCTCATCCTTTCCTCTCTCTGCCACCCTGTCTTTGTTCTCTAAAATCTCTTTCTGAAGCCCTTCTCTTTCTCTCTCTCTCTCTCTCTGTCTCTCTCACTCTCTCTCTCTCTCTCTCTCTGACAGGGAGGGGTATTGAGCTCTGTGTCAGAGATCATCTCCACAGAGAGGCTGCCAGTGGATTACACTGATGCAGTAGCCCAATCAACCTAATCTGCAGCATTAGCTCTGGCCAAGTAGCCGAAGCTAGTGCTGCGCTTTAGCATGCTAGACCAGTTTGTGAGGGTGGCTGTGTTTTGCATGCACAGTTTGAGTGGATATGTGGTATCAAGCATAGCTTTGTGTCTTTAAGTTGGCACGAGCAGTCTATTGTGTGAATCAACACTGCGGCACGCTATTGCTGATGCTTATATACTATATAGCACTTTGAAGGGGGTCAGAACTATTAGCGTTAGCATCAGCATGCTAAAAGCTTTCAGAATAAGGGTCACCCACAAGTTCAAGGATGCTAATATAGATTCATTGGGTGGCAGGGGAACAGACAGGCTGGGAAATGAGCTGGAGAGAAGCTAGTGAGCTAGCGGAGTGGAGGCTAGGACCCACAAATTGGATCACGGCTCAGTGCGCAGGGAGGATGGAGGCTAGACGTTGAGTAAAGACCACAAATATAGCTCTATTAAGTGGTGGATTTTTGTTGGACAAGCTAGACAGAGCGATGATGTAACCTGCTACGATCCCTCTTTTCATTGCCCATCACTTGATAATAAACCTAATAACCTACACGGCTCCTTAAATTGAACTGAACTGGAGTGGCATCCATGACTGGGTTTAACGACAGCCGTTATAGCTTACACTTCCCTCCTTGCTTCCCCAATGATGATAAAACTCATCGTACTATTTATGAATATTTTCACAAGACAGTTTTCAGGAGGAATGGGCCTATCTCTAATCCCTTAAAGATATTCTTTAGAGAATTTCCCTATGTGGATAAAAATAAGTATAAAATGATTACTACATGTGATGCACACTTGAAGACAACCCACAGTCTGCTTTGCTGTCTTTGACTTTGACATAATTCATAATACAACCAGAGGATTGCAGAGGCCTGGAAGCAGTGTTGACACTATGGGTGATCCAAGCAAGAAAAACTCAACTCCTGTCGCAGGCTTGTTATCAGCAGATTTATCACCTTCTTTGGTGTGTTGGTGTGTGTGTGTGTGTG